>NC_054468.1:224853774-224963774 GCF_017639515.1 Carcharodon carcharias
CAGTTCTGGGGGAGGTGGTACCTGTACAAACTGGACGGGTTACACCTGGGCAGGACCGGGACAGATGTCCTAGGGCGAATATTTGCTAGAGTGGTTAGGGAGGGTTTAATCTAAAATGGCAGGGGGATGTGAACCTATGCAAGGTGTCAGAGGAAGGGGAATCGAAGACAAGAACAAAAGACAGAAAGCGGAATAAGAAAAGTGATAGCCAGAGAAATCAAGGGCAAGAATCAAACAGGGCCCCAGTGAAAAATAGTGGGAATGGGTAAGTAACGTTAAAAAGACAAGCCCTGAGGTTTTGTGCATTAACACGAGGAGCATTCGCAATAAAGTGGATGAATTAACCGTGCAAATAGAAATAAACAGGTATGATATAGTCAGGATTATGGAGACATGGCTGCAGGGTGACCAGGGATGGGAACTGAACATCCAGGGGTATTCAGTGTTTAGGAAGGACAGACAAAAAGGAAAAGGCTGTGGAGTTGCATTGCTGGTTAAAGAGCAAATTAACGCAATAGTGAGGAAAGATATTAGCTCCGACAATGTGGAATTTGTATGGGTAGAGCTGAGAAACACTAAGGGGACAAAATCGTTGCTAAGGGTTGTATATAGACCCCCAAACTGTAGTGGTGATATTGGGAAAGGCATTAAACAAGAAATAGAGATGCATGTAAAAAAGGAACATCTGTAATTATGGGGTGACTTTAATATGCATATAGATCGGGCAAATCAAATTAGTAACAATACCGTACAGGAGGAATTCCTGGAGTGTATACGGGATGGTTTTCTGGACCAATACATTGAGGAACCAACGAGAGAACAGGCCATCCTCAACTGGGTATTGTGTAATGAGAAAGGAATAATTGACAATCTAGTTGTGCGAGGCCCCTTGGGGATGAGCGACCATAACGTGATAGAATTCTTCATCAAGATGGAGAGTGATGTAGTTGATTCTGAGACTAGGGTCCTGAATCTTAATAAAGGAAACTACGATGGTATGAGGTGCAAGTTGGCTAGGATGGATTTGGAAACGTCACTTAAAGGGATGACGGTGGATAGGCAATGGCAAATATTCAAAAGCGCATGGGTGAACTGCAACAATTGTTTATTTCTGAATGGCGCAAAAGTAAAACAGGAAAGGTGGCCAAACCATGGCTTACAAGGGAAATTAGAGATAGTATTAGATGCAAGGAAGAGGCATACAAATTGGCCAGAAAAAACTACAGACCTAAGGATTGGGAGCAGTTTAGAATTCAGCAAAGGAGGACCAAGGGATTGATTAAGAAGGGGAATATGGAGCACAAGAGTAAGCCTCCGGGGAACATAAAAACTGACTGTAAAAGTTTCTATAGGTATGTGAAGAGTAAAAGATTGGTGAAGACAAATGTAGGCACCTTACAGTCAGAAACAGGGCAATTTATAATGGGGAACAAAGAAATGGCTGACCAACTAAATACATACTTTGGTCCTGTCTTCACAAAGGAGAACACTAATAACATACCAGAAATGTTGGGGAACACAGGGTTTAGTGGGATGGAGGAAGTGAAAGAAATCAATATTAGTAGGGAAATGGTGTTGGGGAAATTGATGGGATTGAAGGCCAATAAATCCCCGGGGCCTGATAATCTACATCCCAGAGTACTTAAGGAAGTGGCCCTAGAAATAGTGGATGCATTGGTGGTCATCTTCCCAGATTCTATAGGCTCTGGAACAGTACCTACAGATTGGAGGGTAGCTAACGTAACCCCACTTTTTAAAAAGGGAGGCAGAGAGAAAACAGGGAATTATAGACCAGTCGGCCTGATGTCGGTAGTGGGGAAAATTCTAGAGTCCGTTATAAAAAATTTAATAGCTGAGCACTTGGAAAACAGTGGCAGAATCGGACAGAGTCATAATGGATTTATGAAAGGGAAATCATGCTTGACAAATCTACTGGAATTTTTTGAGGATGTAACGAGTAGAGTTGATGAGGAGGAGCCAGTGGATGTGGTTTATTTGGACTTTCAGAAGGCTTTCGACAAAGTCCCACATAAAAGACTGGTGTGTAAAATTAAAGCGCGTGGGATTGGGGGTGGTGTATTGAGATGGATAGAAGACCAGTTGGCAGACAAGAAACAAAGAATAGGAATAAATGGGTCTCTTTCCGAATGGCAGGCAGTGACTAGTGGGGTACCGCAGGGATCGGTGCTGGGACCGCAGCTATTTGTGATATATATTAATGATTTAGATGAGGGAATTAAATGTAATATTTCCAAATTTGCAGATGACACAAAGCTGGGTGGGAGGGTGAGCTATGAGGAGGATGCAGAGATGCTTCAGTATGATTTGGACAAGCTGAGTGAGTGGGCAAATGCGTGGCAGATGTAGTATAGTGTGGATAAATGTGAGGTTATCCACTTTGGTGGCAAAAACAGGAAGGCAGATTATTATCTGAATGGCTATAAATTGAGAGAGGGGAATATGCAACGAGACCTGGGTGTATACCAGTCGCTGAAGGTAAGCATGCAGGTGCAGCAGGCGGTAAAGAAGGCAAATGGTATGTTGGCCTTCGTAGCCAGAGGATTTGAATACAGGAGCAGGGATGTCTTGCTGCAATTATACAGGGTGTTGGTGAGACCTCACTTGGAATATTATGTGCAGTTTTAGTCTCCTTATCTGAGGAAGAATGTTCTTGCTATAGAGGGGGTGCAGCGAAAGTTTACCCGACTGATTCCTGGGATGGCGGGACTGACATTTGAGGAGAGATTGAGTTGATTAGGATTATATTCGCTGGAGTTCAGAAGAATGAGGGGGGGATCTCATAAATATCTATTAAATTCTAACAGGACTAGACAGGGTAGATGCAGGAACGATGTTCCCGATGGTGGGGGAGTCCAGAACCAGGGGTCACAGTCTAAGGATATGGGGTAGACCATTTAGGACTGAGATGAGGAGAAATCTCTTCACCCAGAGAGTGGTGAGCCTATGGAATTCATTACCACAGAAAGTAGCTGAGACCAAAACATTGTATGTTTTCAAGAAGGAGTTCTTGAGGCGAAAAGGATCAAAGCGGGAGCAGGCTACTGAGTTGGATGATCAGCCATGATCATAATGAATGGCGGAGCAGGCTCAAAGGGCCGAATGGCCTACTCCTGCTCCTAATTTTATGCTTCTATGTTTCACTCACAGTCTCACACACACACTCTGACAGACACAAGGGTCTGGAAATTATGGGATGCTGTGTTCCCTGCACCCCCCATCCACTAGCTAAAAGGTTGGGAGGAGCCCACCCACAATCCTGATGGTTGCCCCACAACAATTTAAGGCTGGAAGCAGCGTTAATTGCTTAAAGGTAAGACTTGCACCCGTTCCTCAGGAAGAGAGCTCCCAGCTGATCAGATGGCCAGCAGCACTGCAGTCACAGCAGTGCCACCAGGATTGCTGGCCATTGCTGGGACTACAACCAGTCCCACCATGCCAAGGAGCCCAGGTAAGTGTTTAATTGACTGCCACTGCTCTTCAAGAAATGCCTACCTCCTTGAAGAACTTCTGTTCTTTTCTGTGACAAGATTTCCGTTCCTCTCTTTTGCCCTGCTCACCTTCCTTGCTTTCCATTTCCCTCCTGGTGTTTGACAAGGTGTTTACTAAAACCCGCTTTCACAGCCATATCTCCTTTCTCAGTGACTGTCTCCATCTCCGACTTACCCCACGTGGATTTCAACTGAAATTCCAACCCCTAATGATTCGAACCCACCCAGGATTACAGGTATCTCCAGGACATAAAACGTTTCTCGGACTGCTGTTCCCGTCACATTCTGAAATCCACTCTCAGTGCCATGCGCCGCCATATGAACACACTCGACCTCTCCCTCCAGCAGTACCGCCGTACCCTTTTTCAAAGCTGCGCGTGCCCCCAGTTTCATTTTATCCTTCGGCTCATCCGACGCCTCAACAAGAAACTTTTTCTCTTTCTCTCAAGTGCTAAGGAACGCAAGCTCCAACAACTCATCGACACCAACACCCATCTAGGACCCTCCACTCCTGCCTGTCCCTCCGTCCCCACCCCATCTTCCAATCCCAACCCCAGCCGTGTATTCACTATACCCCCTGACCTTCCCCTCTCCGATGCTGAACGTTCAGTGCTCAGCAAAGGACTTAGTTTCATACCCTTACGCCCTCACCTCAATGAATTTCGGGCTCGGCATGATGCTGAACTCTTCTTCCTCCGTCTTCGTCTACGGGCTCACTTCTTTGGGCAGGAGTCCTCTCCCAGTTCAACGGATCCTTTTACCCATCTCCAATATTCTCCCTCCACCTGGACCCCTCCCTCTGAATTCTTACCTTCTCTTGATCTTTTCATTGAGAACTGTCGGCGTGACATTAGTCGTCTCAATTTGCTGCTCCTCTCACCCATTCTAACCTGTCTCTCTCTGAACTTACTGCACTCCATTCTCTCAGGTCCAACCCTGACATTGTCATCAAACCCACTGACAAGGGTGGTGCTGTTGTTGTCTGGCGCACTGACCTCTACCTCGCGGAGGCTGAGCGTCAACTCAGAGACACTTCCTCCTACCTCTCCCTGGACCATGACCCCACCACTGAACATCAAGCCATTGTTTCCAGGACTGTCACTGACCTCATCTCCTCTGGGGATCTCCCTCCCACAGCTTCCAACCTGATAGTCGCCCAACCTCGGACGGCCCGCTTCAATCTCCTATCCAAAATCCACAAACAGAACTGCCCAGGTAGACCGATCGTCTCAGCTTGCTCCTGCCCCACAGAACTCATTTCTCGTTATCTTGACTCCCTTCTCTCTCCCCTTGTCCAGTCTCTTCCCACCTACATCCGTGATTCCTCTGACACCTTACGTCACATCAACAATTTCCAGTTCCCTGGCCCCAACCGCTTCCTCTTCACCATGGACGTCCAATCCATCTACACCTCCATCCCCCACCAGGATGGTCTGAGGGCCCTTAGCTTCTTCCTCGAACAGAGGCCCAAACAATCCCCATCCACCACTACTCTCCTCCGTCTGGCTGAACTTGTTCTCACGCCGAACAATTTCTCCTTCAACTCCTCTCACTTCCTCCAAATAAAAGGTGTGGCTATGGGTACCCGCATGGGTACCCAGCTATGCCTGTCTCTTTATGGGGTATGTGGAACATTCCTTGTTCCAGTCCTACTCCGGCCCCCTTCCACAACTCTTTCTCCGGTACATCGATGATTACTTTGGTGCCGCTTCATGCCCTCGTCGGGACTTGGAAAAATTTATTAATTTTGCTTCCAATCTCCACCCCTCCATCATTTTCACGTGGTCTATCTCTGACACTTCCCTTCCCTTCCTTGACCTCTCTGTCTCAATCTCTGGTGATAGACTGTCCACCAATATCCATTACAAACCCACCGACTCCCACAGCTATCTCGACTACAGCTCCTCACACCCCGCTTCCTGTAAGGACTCCATCCCATTCTCTCAGTTCCTTCGCCTCCGTTGCATCTGTTGCGATGATGCTACATTCAAAAACAGTTCCTCTGACATGTCCTCCTTCTTCCTTAACCGAGGTTTTCCACCCACGGTCGTTGACAGGGCCCTCAACCGTGTCCGGCCCATCTCCCGCGCATTCGCCCTCACGCCTTCTCCTCCCTTCCAGAAACATGACAGGGTCCCCCTTGTCCTCACTTATCACCCCACCAGCCTCCGCATTCAAAGGATCATCCTCCGCCATTTCCGCCAACTCCAGCATGATGAACATCTTCCCTTCACCCCCCCTATCGGCATTCCGTAGGGATCGCTCCCTCCGGGACACCCTGGTCCACTCCTCCATCACCCACTACTCCTCAACCCCCTCCTATCGCACCACCCCATGCCCACGCAAAAGATGCAACACCTGCCCCTTCACTTCCTCTCTCCTCACCGTCCAAGGACCCAAACACTCCTTTCAAATGAAGCAGCATTTCACTTGCATTTCCCCCAACTTAGTCTACTGCATTCGTTGCTCCCAATGTGGTCTCCTCTACATTGGAGAGACCAAACGTAAACTGGGCGACCGCTTTGCAGAACACCTGCGGTCTGTCCGCAAGAATGACCCAAACCTCCCTGTCGCTTGCCATTTTAACACTCCACCTTGCTCTCTTGCCCACATGTCTGTCCTTGGCTTGCTGCATTGTTCCAGTGAAGCCCAACGCAAACTGGAGGAACAACACCTCATCTTCCGACTAGGCACTTTACAGCCTTCCGGACTGAATATTGAATTCAACAACTTTAGGTCGTGAGCTCCCTTCCCCATCCCCACCCCCTTTCTGTTTCCCCCTTCCTTTTTTTTCCAATAAATTATAAAGATTTTCCTTTTCCCACCTATTTCCATTATTTTTTTAAAAAAACACCCCCACTAGAGCTATACCTTGAGTGCCCTACCATCCATTCTTAATTAGCACATTTGTTTAGATAATATCACCAACTTTAACTTTAACACCTATGTGTTCTTTTGTACTATTGTTGTTGACATCTTTTGATGATCTGCTTCTATCACTGCTTGTTTGTCCCTACAACCACACCACCCCCCTCCACCTCTCTCTCTCTCTCTCTCTCTCTGCCCCCCACACACACGCCTTAAACCAGCTTATATTTCAACTCTTTCTTGGACTCGAACTCAAGTTCTGTCGAAGGGTCATGAGGACTCGAAACGTCAACTCTTTTCTTCTCCGCCGATGCTGCCAGACCTTCTGAGTTTTACCAGGTAATTCTGTTTTTGTTTTTGTTTTGGATTTCCAGCATCCGCAGTTTTTTTGTTTTTAACACTCAGCCTCTCTGCTATCCTGCCTGATAGTTTCCAAAGCATTCATCACCCCTGTAAGTTGAAGTTCACTCCTTTGCAGAAGTGAAGTGACTCACTCCCAGCTGCTAGAGCAGTAAATTTTATTTGTCAACTCATTTGTCATTTAGTGAATTACATTATCTTTAATGGTAAATTAACAAGCAGTGGGAACAGAAATAGGGAAAAATTTGAAGGAACATTTTTCAACTCGATTTCTTTCAGCACATCTTTGCTCTGAAGTACTGCCCTAAATATAAATGATTAATATGCTGTGATTTCTTTTTGGCTGTGATAATGTGTTTGTTACCGATATGGCTATAATGCATTTTCAACCCCATTGCAGGTAAATAATTTGGATAAGAAATTCAATCATGTTTTTGGAGTGTAAAATGAGCAATATAAGAAATGAATTTGTGCTTGAAATCTCCACAAGAAGCTCACCGGCCGCCATATTGGATTAGACGACTTTTAGTCATCCAGGGCAGTTTCTTGAAAGCAATTGAATTATTTGAGGAAATTAGGGTCCTTCGCCCGTTGGAAAACACATCCAAAATTGAACAGCAGGGGCGTGGGATTTGCTGATTCTTAAGCGTGCTTAATCAATTCTTGGCAGCAATAGTCAGGTCACAGACTGTAGCAGTGTTATTTAAGGGGTTCATAAGAGCGTAAAAGTTAGGAGCAGGAGTAGGTCATTTAGCCCATCGAGCCAATTCCACCACTGAACAAGATCATGGCTGATGTGATTGTCACCCTAACTCCACTTTCCTGTCTGTTCCCCGTAACCCTTGACTCCCTCGTAGGTTGAAAGTCCATCCAACACAGCCTTGAACATATTCAATGACCCAGCCTCCACTGCTCTGTGGGCTAGAGAATTCCAAACACAGCCCACTGAGAGAAGAAATTTTTCCTCATTTCCATCTTATTTTGAAACTTTGCACCCCTAGTTCTAGATTCCCCCATGAGGGGAAACATTGCCTCAACATCCATTCTGTCAAACTCCCTCAGAATCTTGTATGTTTCAATAAGATCACCTCTCATTCTCCTATACTCCAATGAATATAGACCCAACCTGCTCAGCCTTCCCTTAAGACAACCCCTTCATCCCAGAAATTAGCCTCGTGAACCTTCTCTGAACTGCCTCCAATGTAAGTATATCCTTGATTGAGGAAAAAGGAAGATTTCCACCCAGCCAGGTTGACAGGGAGCTGCAACATGTCCAATCCATTTCATGCACCTCTGCTCTCACGCCTTCCCCTCCCTCCCAAAGCCATGACAGGGTTCCCCTTGTCCTCGCTTTCCACCCCACCAGCTTCTGTATTCAAGGCATCATCCTCCATCATTTCTGCCAGCTCCAGCGTGATTGTAACCACCAGACACACCTTCCCCTGCCCTCCCCTTTCACCATTTCATAGGGACCGATCTCTTCCCAACACCCTAGTCCACTCCTCAGTCACTCCTAACACCCCTTCCCTTCCCTACTGCATCTTTCCATGCAAATGCAGGAGACGCAACACCTGCCATTTCACCTACTCTCTTCTCACCATCCAGGGCCCCAAACGCTCCTTCCAGGTGATGCAGTGATTTACTTGTACTTCTTTCAATTTAGTCTACTGTACTCACTGCTCATGATGTGATCTCCTCTCTATTGAGGAGCTAAAATGCAGACTGGGTGACCACTTTGTGGAACACCCAAGTTCAGTCAGCAAGCATGACCCTGAGCTTCCTGTCGCTTGTCATTTTAATTCTCCACCTTGCTCCCACCCTAACCTTTCTGTCCTTGGCCTGCTACAGTGTTCCAGTGAAGTTCAATGCAAACTCATGGTGCAGCACCTCATCTTTTGACTCAGTGCTCTAGAGCGGTCTGGGCTCAACATTGAGTTCAACAACTTTAAATCAAAACCACTGTCTCCATCTGGTCCTACGTGCTTCCTTTTTTTGTTTTGATGGGCCGGTCTTTTCTGGCTCTTTATCTCTTCATGACGCATTCAGTTGGTTTTTAAGTAGCTATACCTGTAACCACCTGCTTTGGCTGTTGCATCGTGAAATCTTGTGTTATTTAATCTCCTCTGCCCAGACCTTCTCCTTTTGTTCTTCCTGTCTCCTCCCCACTTCCACTGCCTTAAAGCCGATTTTATTTCTATCTTTCTTCAGTTCAAAAGTTCATTGACCTGAAACATTAACTCTGTTTCTCTCTCCACAGATGCTGTCTGACCTGCTGAGCGTTTCCAGCGTTTTTTGTTCTTATTTCAGATTTCCAGCATTTGCAGTATTTTGCCGTGGTCAGGAAAAGATATTAATGTATGTAATGTTATTGGATATTATTTTTTTAAATAGAGTTTTGGTTTGGGTGTGCGTTAATTTGACTAAAACCAGCTAGTCTGGGTGCTTTGATGTATAGTAGTTTTGAGATGTAAACATTTTGCTGAATAGAGCATTCAAGAGTGTGTGAAATCTTGCACCTAGCTAGGAGATGCCAAGTATATATTACTATTAAAATTGGCACTATGAAAGGGGTTCAAAGGGCCTGGAGATACAATGAAAATTCACATACAAAGGGGAAACAGAAAGGAGTTGTGTGTGTACAGGTCAGAGGCATGGAAGACCTAAGCCTGTAAGCCTACAACTGTCTGCAAAGGAACCAAATTGAAAGGAACCTCAGTTTGAAGTCGTAAGGTGAAAATGCTTTGCCTGGTATCTGCTTAAAGTCTATTAGCTTTTGTTGCCTTAGTGGAGATTAATTTGGGAATTTATTAAAAAGTTTTGATAGTAGTAATTTGTAAACATGTGTATGTGTTTAATACCTTGTTGTGAATTAATAAATGTTTCAGTTGGTTTTAAAGAGAAACCTATGGAGGCTTGGTGGGCTCATTTCTGAATTCAGAGCTGCACCTCAAACATACCAATTGAAAATATAGATTATGACAGTTGTTTAAAGTTTCCCTCTGGGATTTTAAATAACAGCCTTTGCCAACTGCTGTGTCATAACACTGTTCTATTAGTTGCTGATAGATTTAGGTGATGAAAGAAGCTTGAGAGGACCATGAACGCCAGTATGAACTGATTGAGCTGAAATGGGCTGTTTCTTTGCTGGATGCTCTATACATTTCTATGTAATATTATTGTGTAATTGCCTTTACACGGTACATATCTGCAAATTATTATTGATCTGCATTGTCTGCTGGTCGGTCCCTAAGTGGACAGCTGCTCTTGTCTATGAGAGAGTTACACAAGCTCTGACAGATTTAGTAACTGAAAACATGAACTGTGAGTTGAAGCTGCTTCTCCCTGGTCCTTTATTACACATGAGCTTTTATAAACCCCCATAAAGTGTAAACATGAAACACTTGGTTTTGATGGAGGGCCAAGATCCCTGCAGGGCAAAGATGCCTAAGTCTCTGGGGGCCTTTTCCAGTAGATTTTTAATACCTTTGACTGTTTTCAGGGCCATAGGCACAGCAAAAGAGGATTGAGGGCAACACTCTGAGATGAAAATCATCCTATTGATTTCCAATCTTTAACTCCACCCTGGCCCCACCACTGTCCCCCTTATATGTGTAGCGGTGGGTTAAAAATCCCCCCCCCAGTGGTCCCAGATCATACTTTTCCTGCACTCTTCTTGTATTTCTCTAAATTGCTCTCTGTGTAAATTTGAATGCACCACAGGATATATTCAGCCTCTTGAAAATGTATTGTTAATATATGATTGCTACTTGTCATAAAAATATAATAATTTTCATAATATAATTGTAATTTATTGTAAAGATAGGCTAATAGTGGGGTTTGGATTAGTTTCTCTGAGTGTAAGTGTGTGTGTCGGTTTTAATTGAATTAGAGACAGCTGGCCTGGGTGCTTTTATATATCAGAAAGGAAACTAGTTTGAAATGCTAAATACATAAACATGGCTGAAGTTTTAGAATGTGCGGTGTGAAGAATATTTGCATTTTTAGACAAACCAGAGTTGTAAATTTCAAAGAGATGGTAAGGTGTTACACCTAGCCAACATAGTCTAAGCCAAACAGTGTGTTTATTTTTCCCAAAGATTACTGATAATATGAGTACTATGAAAGGCATATTATGGAAAAAGTAAAGTTGCAAAAATATATTGAAACAATGGGATTTACATTAAAAAGGGAGACCCATGTGTAAAGGATAAGAGGTTATATGTAAGGAAGAAGGCATTCTAAGATCCAACAAATGTGAAAAGCCTCCAGCCTCTATGTACCAAGTTGGTGTCTCCAGGAACCGAAACTAAGAGAATTCATTTTAAATATCACTGTCCAGGGTATTGTGTGCTTTGCTTGAGTCTGTTGAAACCTATGTTGCTTTACTGTTGCCTTAACCGGGGTGTAGCTGGGAGTCAGATTAATTAGGGGAGCTAGGAGTTATCTTCGTAGTATTCTGTAGACCTATGAATGTGCTTAAAATTATTTCTTCTATTAGTAAATGTTTAATTTAGGTTTGCAAAAAACCCCTAAGACTCGGTGGTCTTATAACTACTGAATTCAAGGCACACGTGTTGAAATAAAAATACAGATTGCAAAAACAGTTGTGGCAGCTGTTTCAAGTTTCCCTCAGGGGTCTGAGCCACTCAGCATTTACCATCTGCTGTGCCATAACATGTTTTACTGATTTTCTTTATGGGATGTGGGTATGACTGGCAAGGTCAGCATTTGTTGCCCATCTGTAATTGTTAGACCATTTCAGAGGGCAGTTAGAGTCAACCACATTGCTCTAGGCCAAACCAGGTAAAAGACAGCAGATTTCCTTCCCTAAAGGGGCATTAGTGAACCAGTTGGATTTTGGCAACAATCAATTTGAATTGTAGATTTAACTGAACTTAAATTTAACCAGGTGCCCTGGTGGGATTTAAGCCCAACTCCCCAGCCTAGGCCTCATGAATTACCACTAGACTGCCATCTCCCCCTTAAAAGTACAGCATTGATTTTACCTCATAATCTATGCTTACCTTCTCAATCATGTGTATGAAGATTTCCAAGGTTCTAACATTTGAACTGCAGCTCCTTTCTTTCTGCCAAAGTCTTTGTCCTTTTCTGTTGCTTTTAATTCCCTTTCTTTCTCTCTCATTCCATCTCCTACTGGACTGGCCGACAGCCAACCTGCTGTGCAATGTGCTGAGATTCTGTGAAGGACACAATCTTGCCATTTTCCTGGAGCACCCGAGAGACTTGGCAGCTGCTAAAAGCCTGAAGAAATCTATCCCTGATCATGGGGAGCCATTCCAGAATTCACATGTGGTTTGGTCTTGCCATAAAACATTGGAGATCAGAGTGCTGCTTTTGGAAGCTTGCCAACTCCAGTTGGAAGCACTCATAGAGGTTTCAATACCTGACTTTACACCACCAAGCGCCTCTTCCTCCACACCCAATTCTCCCATTATTGGTCACCTGGCCTGCCTATCCTGCAGCCCACCAACTTCCAGCGCCAATTAGAAAGTGAACAGTCAGTAAAAACTTCTCAGAGGGAATCGAGTAAATACATGAAGAGGAACATTTTTGAGGCTATGGGGAAAGGGCATGGGAATGGGACTAATTGGATAGCTCTTTCCAAGGGCCAAGATAGACATTATGGGCCTAATTGGCCTCTTTCTGTGATGTGTCATTCTATGAATCAATTTCCAATTAGATGATTCTTGACCATCAGTCTTTTCCCCATTTCCACTGAAAACTATTAAACAAAAGAATTTGATGAAATGAAAATGACAATTAATTTTTAATAATGTCCCTATGACTTCTCATTCTGGGTTAGCCATGACAATGTCCAGGGGAATTAATCCTCAAAACATGAAGACTCCAGGACTACCATGCAGACTTTAGTTGGTCTTTATTTTATTGTCTGTTGATTTTTCCCCATTTGTCTTAGTTATATGGTTCCAAGACAGGCATTCTAAGAGGTGCAGTTAATTTGATGACCAGAGATCATTAATACCAACTCCCTAAGTGCTGTACCAATGTGATTTAAGAAATAAGGCCATATTCCTCCATTTCTCACTCTGTCTCTCAAGCAGATGTGATTAAACTTTGGGCTGGAAGTTACGCTGTGATATAATAATGTGCAAGTATAACATTTTGTCTGAAGTATTTTGTGAATGTTTTAACTGAGGTACTGATTTGATTCACTTCAACACCACTTCAAAGTCATTATCTGTCATCCTCCATCGACGTGTGTCAACAGCTGCAATCATGATTCAATTGAGGTGAATGATAGGAGTCTAAGGAATCAGTTTTCTCTCAACACAGAATATCTAAACAGTAGCCATAGTCTTAGGAAGGCATATAGATATGGTTCAGTTGGTCACACTGTTAACTCTGAGCCAGAATGCTGTGGGTTTAAGCCCCACTCCAGTGACTTGAGCACGCTGGCACTCCTCCGTCGTGCTGAGGGAGTGCTGCAGTGTTGGAGGTGCTGTCTTATGAGTGAGATGTTTAAATTGAGGCCCTGCCTGCCCCCTCAGATGACTGTAAATACTTGATTTAAAGAAGACCAAAGGAGTTCTCCCTAGTGTCCTGGCCAACATGTATAATTCCCAAACCAGCACCTAAAAAAAAAAAGATTATTAGATCATTATCATATGTAGCTTGCAAATTGGCTGCCACATTTCTTAGCGTCTAAACTTCGAAAGTACTTTATTGGCTCTGAGACATCTAAAGTACTAGACCTGCAATTTTCCTTCATGCACTTCCAGTGGGACAAAGGGCCTCGTCGAACATCTGAAAACCTAACCTGGAATAGCCAAAACAGGCAGAAGGTATCATGGTTTAATGTCTAATCCTAAAGGCCCTGGAAGTAAAAAGTTCAACTCCCTCAAGGCTGCAATCAAAGGCCAACAGTGGTCAAGTCATCAGGTCTTTAAGTGAAGATTGGATAATTCAAAACAGAAGCCCTGACTCAAACAGGACGAGTACCTCGTTACCATGGTGATCAGTGTAAACAGCACGTGATGTCTAATACATATACATAGCATACATACGAAATATCTCAGCCTTGTTGTCATGTAAATCTTGGTTGCCTTCTTTTTCAGTTTTGAGTAGATCAAAGACCCCTTAAGATATAGCCCGTATTTTTGCTCTTTCTGTACAGGAATAACACTGGTTAGGAAAGGGTGAAAAACTTAGCCTATTGTTTCCATGTGTGCTGGATATCCTGCAAAGTGAGAAATTTTAGGAATTCTGTGTGGCCGTATCTGCAACTCGCGCTCAGGACCATGTATAAGGTAGGAATCTGGGAACAAGTGGGAATGCTGCTTTAATTGCAAACATGCTTCCCACAGCATATATAAAAAGAGTTGCTTCTGGGCTTAATCACATCCACTTTTTTAATTGTGGTTCTAATTGATGCATTTATTAATGTTGCCCACCGGTTATTAATTTTTGGTGAAAACGTCAGTCGGCGCTAAGAATGCCAATGTATATTTTAAGCCAAAAGAACTTCTTAATGTGGAGTATTAATTGTGTTAAGTAATGGTCACATCCAGGCAGTGGCTGGCATCAGCCATGGCTCAATAGATAATACACATGTCTTCAGCAGGTTATGGGTTCAAAACCCCACTCTAGAAACTTGAACACAAAACCCTGACGACCCCAGTGCAGCAACGGGGGAGTCAAAGGTGGGATAATTCAGATAAAGCATTAAAGTGAGGCTATATTTGTTCCCTCAGGTGGATGTAAATGATCCCATTGTACAGATTTAAAAAAAGAGCTCTGGGTCTCCCCAGTAGCCTAGCCAATGTCAATGAAAAAAATGTTTATTTGTTTCATCGAATCATAGAATGTTTACGGCACAAAAAGAGGCCACTTGGCCCATCGTGTCTGTGCCAGCTGAAAAACAAACCCCGCCCCAGCTTAATCCCACTTTCCAGTATTTGGTCTGTAGCCCTGCATGTTATGGCACTTCAGGCACATAGTTGAGGGTTTCTTCCTCTACTCCCCTTTCTGGCAGTGAGTTCCAGACCCCCACAACCCTCTGGGTGAAGAACGATTTCCTCATCTCCCCTCTAATCTTTCTACCAATCACTTTAAATCTTTGCCCCCTAGTCAATGACCTCTCTGCTAAAGTAAATAGATGCTTCCCATCCGCTCTATCCAGGACCCTCAAAATTTTGTACTTCTCAATGAAATCTCCCCTCAGCCTCCTCTGTCCCAAGGAGAACAACCCCAGCCTATCCAATCTTGCCTCATAGCTGCAATTTTCCAATCCTGGTAACATCCTTGTAAATCTCCTCTGTACCCTCTCTAATGCAATTACATCCTTTCTGTAATGAGGTGACCAGAACTGCACACAGTACTCAAGTTATGGGCTAACTATTGTTTTACCTTGTTCCAGCATAACTTCCCTCCTCTTGTTTGTGGGACCTTGCTGTTCACAAATTGGTTGCTATGTTCCCTACATTGCAGTACCGCATGGGTTGTATTTGCCAATAACAAAGCAGGAGATGCAGTTTTCAAAAGACCTTTGAATACCGTAGGCAGAATTTTGCCATCAGCGAGCAGGGGGTGGGGCCCACTCACCGACGCATAAAATGACACGGGATGACATCAGGCAGAACCCCCGATGTCATCCCGGCCCATTTAAATTTTCAGGTTGGTGGGGGCGCAGCAAAATCAGCTGTCCGCGCGCCGACCTGTCAATAGCCCATTGAGGCCATTGACAGGATCAATTATACAATTAAAGGACCTGCCCGTCCAACCTTAAGGTTGGAGGGCAGGCCAAGAGCCCTGGCGGCAAATAGATAAAACATGAAACCTCATCCACTGGCGGGATGAGGTTTCACGTAGGGTTTATAAAAGTTAAATAAACTTATTATGTAAATTATGAACATGTCACATCTCATGACATGTTATGGAATTTTTTTTTTCTATTTTTAATATTTTTAAAAGTGTCAGTGATCTCCCTGAGGCAGCACTTAGCCTCAGGGAGATGTGTGCACTTTTGTGCGCATGCATGAAAGAGCGCACTCTTGCTTTTGGGGAATTCCGCCCCCACACCGCACCCCCCCCCCACCCCGGCCGCACAAGAAGCGCATATGACGTAAAATGGTGGCGGGGCACAGCAATATTGTACTAAGCAGGCAAGTGATTGTGGGTCTCAGTCCAAACTAGCAGACCTGAATAAATTCAGATGAGTTCAGGCCAATAAAATCAATGGAACGTTCTCTCTTGGAAGAAAGGTTCAGTTGAAACTTCCAGAACTGAGATCAGTAGAGTTTTGTCGGGTAAAGGCAAGAAGGGATATGGTGCAAAGGTGGGAAAGTGGAGATGAGGTGCCAGTCAGCCATGACCTAATTGAATGGTGGAGGAGGTTCAAGAGGCTGAATGGCCTCCTCTTGTTGCTATGGTTCCCAATGGAACAAGCAACTTGCTGCTCCACTCATTCAGCATGCAGGGGTGCTGGACCCAAATTATGGCCTGCCTTCTCACTTACCTTGGCAGTCTCCTGGATGACCTTCTCAGACATTCCAATCTGAGGGGTTTCAGATCCTAATCCCACTATCAGCTTTTTCAAGAACATCCAATCGAGGGCAACAACTAGAGGAGTGCAATTAGGCAGGAAGGGCGGGTAGTTCTGCTCCCTGTTCTCGTTCTCATTTTCCTGGCAGGGCTTGGCATGAAGTCCCATGTCTAAACATGCATGGAAGCTTCTGGTCATCCTGTGGGCAGAGACTCTTGGCAATGGGTTTCCATCCCAATTTCCTATCGTTAACACCTAATGGATGAGCATTTGCCCCTTGACATGGCCCCAGTGTTAATTAAAAACATACATTTAACACGCAATGTTCAGACAGAGTCTGGACATCAAGGCGCAGATGTTCTCCGTGACAAGTTATTTTTACATAGATTTACAGCCCTGAAGAGAGAAGAAAGACTTGCATTTAAACTGCACCTTATCACATCACTCAGAAACACTCAAAGTGTTTCACAGATGATAAATTACTTTGAAGTGCGCTGAATGTTGGTATGTAAACCAATGCCAGGAACCACAAGAGCAAAAAACCGGTGATACTGGAAATCTGATATAAAATGAGAAAACACTGGAAATACTCAGCAGGTCTGGCAGTATCTGTGGAGAGAGAAGCAGAGTTAACGGGCCAGACTTTTGTGGAGTCAGGCCAACTCTGGAGACCTTTAAAAATGGCAGGTGTGACCTGGACACCACAGATTTCCTGCAGATGCCATTTTTCCAGCAGGTGGAAGGTTGAGGGCTGTGAGTCACACAGATGTGAAACCTGAACTCAGCAGAGGCATTTGGAATTAGTGCTGAGTTCAAACAGACCCCATTTTAATTGTTCCAAAGGCCTTAACCTGCAGGATGGGGGTCACAAATTTATGGAACAGATGTACATGCTCTTGAAGTCAATTTAAATGGCATAATCTGAAGTTCTTTAAATATCCAGTCCTTTAAACATAAAAAAGTCCAGGTTACTGCTGCCAGAGTTTTTATTAAAAATCATTTGCTGGACTACTTTGATTGACAGGCCATCTGGTAGACCTTAGAAAAAAATTACCATCTTTTCCAGCTATTCCAATTGTTGACATCTCCCAAGGGCTGTTATTACAGCTGAGGTCATTATGAATGTTGGACTAAGTTTCTAAAGTTCCAAAAGCATTTATCTCAGCAGGGGGAGGTTACTGAATAGAAATATGTTTGTTTCTGTAACAGATTAACCGATTAAGGGGATTTAAAATGGGTTTAGCGAATGAGTCTCATGAATAAGTTTTTTTCTGTATCAAGTTTATATGAGTGAGTACTCTATTAGATTGTTAGAAGTTTAAATTTTCTTCCATCTCCACATTGCGCTCACCTGCCCCTGTGGCCACCTCCAATCTGCTCCCAGGGTTGTCAAGCCTGACTCAATTCTGCCTCCTCCACCCTGGATCGAAAATTGCATGTAACGGGGCCCTTAATATTGAGTGGGTCTGCCAAGTCGGGAAGAGTCCTGACTCAATCTACCCACCTCGGTAGCAAACATCCAGCCCAACATTTCCAGTCAATGACCATTTGTTAGAGCTGGGTGTATTTAGACATTGAACAGGTTTTAAACAATGTAGGACAAAGGGGAAAGAGGAGTAGGAATATTGTGGAAGGCAGGAAAGATTAAATGACAAAACTAATGACAGTGCAAGGTAAAAGGATAAGTAAAGAAATGAAAGATGTGTTCAGAAGAGTTGTGAATGGAAAAAGCCAACAGCTGCCATCCAAACAAAAAATGGGGCAGAGTTGTGATCTGAAATTATTAAATTTAGTATTGAATCCGGAAGGCTGTAAAGTGCCTAGTCAAAACTTGAGGTGATGTTCCTCAAGTTTACATTGGAACAGTGTAAGAGGCCATGGACAGAAAGATCAGACTGGGATTGAGGTGGAGATTTAAAATGGCAGGTGACTGAGAAAAAGAGTAGAATTTATATAGCACTTTTCACAGCCACCTGATGTCTCAAAGTGCTTTACAGCCAATTAAACACTTTTTTTGAGATAGTCACGATTGTAATGTAGGAAATGTGGCAGCCCATTTGTGCACAGCAAGCTCCCACAAACAGCAAAGTGATAATGAGCAGATAATTTGTTTGTGTTATATTGACTGAGGGATATGTATTGGCTCAGGATATCAAGGATGACTCCCCGCTCTTCTTTGAAATACTGCGGTTGGAACTCTTACATCCATTGAGAGGGCAGATGGAGCCTCATCTAAAAAATGGCACCTCCAACAGTATAGCACTCCCTCTGTACTATACTGGACTAGCAGCCTTGATTTTTTTTGTGCTTGAATCCAGAATCTTTTGATTCAAGAGGCAAGACTGCCACCAATTGAGGTTAACTAAATGCAGGTGTTCTACAAAATGTAACATAGCCCAATCTGTGATTAGCCTTCCCAGTATGGAGGAAACCACATTGTGAGCAGTTCAATTTAGTACAGTATACTAAATTGAAAGAAATGCTAGTAAATCACTTTTTCATCAGAAAGAATGTTATAAGCCTTATACTGTGAGAAAAGAAACAGTAAAAGGGCAGGTGTTGCAACTCCTATGCTAGCTTAGGAAGCTGCTGTGAGAAGGGGTTGGGATGTTGGAGGTGATTGTGGAGTGGACTAGGGTGTCATAGATGGAATAACCCCTTTGGAAGACTGAAAGGGGCAGGAGGAGAAGGTCTGTTTGGTGACAGCAATATGCTGGAAGTGGTGGAAATGGCGGAGGAAAGCAAGCACAAAATTGGGTGATTCTTGGCTGTCAAAAGACTCTTTTCCCCAACTCCCTACCAACCAATCAGCATTCTTTTCTTGTATAAATTGTTATTTTTCCCTTATATTGGTGTACTTGCAAAGTGTCATGATGAGTGCAAGATGAAAAGCTTCGACATGTCTCTTTTTTCAGCAAAACTCTAATGTTCTTAGATTTAAAAGTGGTCAACAAAATAAACACTTTTGTTTTTGACAATCCTGTGCTTTTTCTCCTGGGTTAGTCACACCAGTATCCTGGAGATTAACTTCCAATTCCCAAATATCAGGCTGCTATTGTCTGGATTTCTAGGGCAATTAATTACTTATGGCATGGTTGTTGTTCAAGAGACAGAAACACATAGCGTACAGAGTAAGATCCCACAAACAGCAATGAGATGTCCAATTTTGTTTTGATCATACTGTTTGAAGAAGGAATGTTGGCTGGGACATTCAGAGAATTGTCAGCTTTTCTTCAAGTAATGGCAAGGGATCATCAAGGCCTTATCCAAGAGGTGACATCTTTGACAACTCAGCACTCGACTGGATTATTCCTTCTCAGAGTTTGTTGTGCAGCAGTTAAAGCTTAAAGCCTTCCAGCAAAACCTTGAAAATTTGCAAGAAATAGATTCGAAAAGCGCAATCCGATATATAAACTAGGAAACTGCAAATCTAGCCAGCAAAATATTTCTTGGATATATTTTTCCAGTGGATACAATTTCAATAACTCCTCCACCATCTGTTATTACTAAATATTGACAGTCAAAGTGAGAAAATAAAGGAATTACAGCCAGGGAAGCTTCAACACTAAAGCTAACTTCAATATTGACCCTGCGTGCAAAGCTAACTATAGTACAAGCTGAATGATTAGCTGTATGTCTGTATACTTACAGGCTTATTTCCATTTGCACTATAATGATATACAGCATAGTTTATTATAGAATCAAACAAAACAAAAGGCCAGTCAGCTCTATGCCAGCTCTTTGAAAAACTGATTTAATTAGTCCCTCTGCCCCTGAGCCTTGCTATATTTCTCCATTTCAAGTATTTCAAGCCTTTTGAACATTACCAATTTATCTGCTTCCACTGACTTTTCAGGCAGTGCATTTCCAGAATAAAAAGGATTTATATTTATATAGCAATTCTCAAGTGGTGGGACATCTCAATACCAAACCCCTTTTACATTTACAATAAAACCTACAGTGTGAATTTACCATTAATACTATCAACCAGGAATTGCTAAATGACACACAAGACCATGATCCATCTCGTTCGCCTTGTGCCATCTGGTAGTTACATGTTATGGTAACGGAACTGTTGACTAATTGCAGTAATCAATCTCTATCAATTAGTCTTCACCCAACAACACATTACAACTCTTATTGTAAATGCAATGTTGTTAGGCTCTTGCAGTCCATTATTGGTGCCAGTGGGGACTCGCTTTTTGTCCATTTAATACTTGGCATTGTATTGTGTTATGTATTGGTATGTTTATCTGCAATCCTGACATATCTTGGCTAACTTATCTAACATGCTGTACTTTTCTATCTCTTAACTCTGGCCGATTTCTGAATTTATGATCAGTTCTTTCTACCTTTGGCTGATCTCTGCTGTGTTTTCAGAGGTTTCTGGGTTTCTCAGTACTGCATTCTTTAGCCTTTGTTTCCATGAAGATTTTCTTCAGGTCTCTCCCCATGCCACCGTCCCCCAACTTTGCACTCTTATACTATTTATTATCAGGAGCACTGGTGAAAGCAGGCACAGCAGCTTGGGTTTGAACAGAACGGTGATGATGTACTTGAGGCTGCAGGAAAAGTCTTTTCAATCACATCCAGAGCTAGTGCAGAGAAGGTGTCGATGTTCCAGTTAAATAGCAAACATCAGCCATGACCCAGTTGGTAACACTCTTGTCTCTCAGACAGTCATTTGTGGGTTCATATCCCACTCCCGAGACTTGACGACATAATCTAGCCTGATGCTAGTGGAGGTGCCACCTTTTGGATGAGATATTGAGCTGGGGGCCAGCGTACTTTATTGGGTGGACGTAAAAGATGGTATGATTTTGAAGAAGAGCAGGGGAATTATCCCTGCTGCCCTGGTCAACATTCATTCCACCAACATTACTGAAAAAAGGACTATCTGGTCATTATCGAGTGACTATTTATGGGAGACTGCTGTGCACTAATTGGCTGCAGCATGTCCTGTGTTACGACATTGACTGCACTTCAAAAAGTATTTCATCACCTGCAAAGCGCTTTGGGATGTCGTGAAGTTGTGAAAGGCGCTGTATTCACAGTGATAGCAATGTCGATGGTACTATTTATGATAGAGGAAGCAGGCCTCCTTCAGGAGTGAGCAGTTATCCCGATGTTCTCAACAACATTGCTCACGCAACCAAAAGCAACTTAACTGATCAAACATCTCATTGCTTTTTGGGCATCCTGTGCAGGAAGATGGCTGTCCTGCTTGCCTCACAGAGCAATCACTGCATTTTTAAGTAAATTATTGGACGTGAAGTGTTTTAAGACTTTTCTGAGAGGTTTGGTAAGACACCGTGTAAACGCAAAACTTTCTTTCAATCTCCTTCACTATAGATTTGCTTGAATGTTTCTTCTTAGCATTGCTGTGGCTTTTGTTACAAGCATCTTAAGTTTGAAGCTTTGTTGTTGTGAGATTGGATTTACTTCATAAAGAAACAATTTGGAAAATGTTCTGTTTGCCTTGATAGCTCAAGCTTGCCATCTATTACAATAAACTCTAAAGTGACAACCTCCAATCTCACCAATGGAGATGATCCTTTCACATGAAATTGGAATCCCTGTTTAGTCACACATCATAAAGGTTGCCAAGAACTGGGCCCACAGCCATTAACTTCCACTATGGCATCTTTAGACTTCCAGACATTTGCCCTACCGATCCTCGCCCCACAAGAACTTTCTACAAAAGTGCAGTGGTTGCCATGGCTGCCTGATGTCAACAACAAGCATGAAGCTCAAAGCACTAAAACTCTTTTGTTCAATGAATTGCATTGTGCAGCGGATGGTTGGCTGTGGGCCTAGTCAGCTGAATCTTAACTGGGCCCAACTTTACAATTGGCCCACCTGACCTTTGACTGTTTGAGGGACTCGTAACTCTTTCCATCCAGTTTGAGAATCAGCTTGCCTGAGAATATTTTCAGCATCTGCTGTTCTAGTAACAGTGGGATGAATTTCCCCAGCCCTGTGGAGACAGGTTGGATTTGGGAGAGGCTCAGGCAGCCCCAACAGGAAGACTCCCTGACATATTCCTACCTCTGGGGAACTTTCTCTGGGGAAGGTTAGGACCAGAGTTGGTTGCCCAACCTATGAAGGCAGGCAACAACAGGGCTAGGGAAATTCATCCCACTGTTACTAGAACAGCAGACGCTGAAAGTATTCTCAGGCAAGCTGATTCTCAAACTGGATGGAAAGAGTTACAAGTCCCTCAGTCAAAGGTCAGGTGGGCCAATTGTAAAGTTGGGCCCAGTTAAGATTCAGCTGACCAAGCCCACAGCCAACCATCCGCTGCACAATGCAATTCATTGAACAAAAGAGTTTTAGTGCTTTGAGCGTCTTGCTTGTTGTTGGAGGCCATCGGAGACAAGGGCTCCTTGCCCCAGAGGTGGGGCTGTGGATCCAAGGTCTCCACCCAGATAGCTCTAGAGCTTCATGCCTCTTCATTAGCTGACTTCTCTGCTGACAACCGAAGGGGCCTCCATTTGAGGTGTCCTCACACTCAACTGCCTCAGCAGCACCTACCTCTCTCCATGGGGCTGCCAGCCTGATATCACAGGCCACAGCACCTATTGGGTGTCCTGTTTCTCTGGTCCACCCACAGTCCTTAATTGGACGAAGCTTCAGAGGCACTGTCTTCATTGGCTGCCTCCGGGAAGATCACGAGCAATGTACCACAAATGCCAAATCTGGGATCCCGACCCAAACCTGAGGCTGACACTGGAATCCCGACCCATTTGGGAAAATCCCAATGTTTGAAATAATGCAATAAGAGTAATCCTGTGAGCTTCCTATTAAGTCAGGAACCACAGTAAAGCACTGTTTGCAAACATTTAGTGGAATGCAAGTGAATTCTCAGCAGCCACAGAGGAATCTTACAGCCAATGTCTGCCACAAAGTCCCCAAATATAATGTACAAGAGATAGGAGACAAGAGAGTGAACAATGTGGGAAAACGGCAACTGCTAAAACCCAATAAGAAATCCTGGAGAAATGGAACAACCAGAAGTTATGTTGGACAACTAGTGAACCCTTTTCCTTCCCCCTGAGGAAATTCAAGCCCTGAGCTGGGCCATTTTTTGAGATACTAGGCACATTTCAGGTTTTGGAGTATTCACAGGTCAGGTTTAGAGTAAAGCTCCCTCATCCCACACCTTAAATATTCACTCCTTCCATCGCTGACGCACAGTGTCAGCAGTGTGCACCATCCACAAGATGCACTGCAGCAATTCGCCAAGGCTCCTTTGACAGTACCTTCCAAACCCCCAACCACCACCTAAAAGAACAAAGGCCACAGATCCATGGGGACACCACCACTTGCAAGTTCCCCTCCAAGTCACGTACCATCCTGACGTGGAAAAATATCACCATACCTTCACTGTCACTGGGTCAAAATGCTGGAAGTCCCTTTCTAACAGCACTGGGTGTACCTACACCACATGTAGAGCTGCAGTTCAAGAAGGCAGCTCACCACCATCTTCTCAAGAGCAATTAGGGATGGGCAATAAATGCTGGCCTTGCCAGCAATGCCAACATCTCATAAACAGTAATTTCCACATTTTATTTTGAATTGAATTAAAATTCTCAAACTACTACAGTAGGATTTGAAGTCATGCTCTCCTAAATTATTGATGCAGACATCTGGATTACTAGTGCAGTGACATGACCACCAGACCACCACCCCCTTCATCTCCCAGAGCCCCCCTGTAGTCAATGAACTGTGAAGACTTCAATGCAGTTCAGAAAGGACTGACTAACACTTGGAATGGGCAGGTTGTCTTATGAGGAATGGCTGGACAGGCTAGACTTGTATCTGCTGGAGTTTAGGTGACTTGATTGAAACATAAAATCCTGAGGGGTCTTCATAGTGGGGTGGATGTAGAAAGGATATTTCCTCTTGTGGAGGAATCTAGAACTGTAGGGGTCAGTGCTTAAAAATAAGGGGCCATCCATTTAAGGCAGACAGGAGGAGAAATTTTGTCTCTCAGAGGGTCGGGAGTCTTTAGAACTCCTTACCTCAAAAGGTAGTGGAAGCAGAGTCTTTGAATATTTTTAAGGCAGAGCTAGATAGCTTCCTAATAAGCAAGGGGATGAAAAGCTATCAGGGGTAGGTGGGAATGTGGGGTTGAGATTACAATCAGATCAGCCATGATCGTATTGAGTGGTGAGCAGGTTCAAGGGGCTGAGTGGCCCACTCCTGCTCCTAATTTGTATGTTTAACCCAGCAAGGTAATTAAAGGCAGATTTTCCAAATTTGTGGTGGAGTTTACAGGTCAGGAGTAAAGATCTACCTTATCAAAGTGTGTTTCTTTGCCCAAGTGAATCCAAGTTTAGTTAAAGGATGATTGAACTGAAGTTTTGTCAGCTCAGTTGTTCCTGATAGTGGGTGATAGATAAAAAAAACCTCTCGCACTCACTGATTGTTTATAAAATGCCTTTAACGTCAAACCCTTTCAGATCATTCCACTTGGTTTTTAAACTGAAGTGGCTTGCTGTATTACAGTATCTGCAACAGTTCAGAACTCCATCCATGGGTTAATCAATCAGATTAGGGGGAGATGGTGATGTAGTGGTAACGTCATTAACCTAGTAATCCAGAGGCCTACGCTAATGCTTTGGGGAGATGGGTTCAAATGCTGCAATGGATGCTGGTGGAATTTTAATTGAATTATAAAAGTATTATTGATTGTTTTAAAAAAACCTATCTGGTTCACTAATGGAAAGAAATCTGCTGTCTTTACCTGACCTGATCTATGCTACTCCAGACCCACAGCAATATTGTTGACTCTTAACTGCCTTCTGAAATGGCCTAGCTGGCCATTCAGTTCAAGGGCAATTAGAGATGGGCAACAAATGCTGGTCTTGTCAGAGATATTCACTTCCCACTGGCTCAGAAATCTGCGTGTCTCCACTCAGACAAAGATGACCGCTGAAACTATTTCAAGCAAAGATTATTAAAATAGAATTAGAATATGCTAATGCACTGAGATGAAGAAGGGCGAATAGAGCCCCATGTGGGGGATAGTCACCAACATAGGCCAAGTGGCCTATTTCTGTACTGGAGGCTTTACATAATTCTACATAATAGATTGTTAGCGCTACGAGAGAATTCATGGACCCAGAAACTATACAAATGGGATAAGGAAATATTAGACATGCTTTTGGAAAAAGAGGTAGTGAAGGAATATAGAATGAGAAGGTCAACTAAGGAATGGCAAACTTATTCAATCAAATGATCAATGCCAACTCATTCTTACGCAGGACAGACCTGTTAGCTCCCTTAATAGGGCGGGTAGGGTAGATGGTGGACCCGAGTTTCTTCCCCTCTTTGATGGCCTGGCTATTGGAAGAGGAGTCATTGGAAATCAATGGAATTTGTTTCTCAATGATAGACCCATTCATGGATTTCCACAGATACAGTGCCAAGTGAGGCAAAGAAACTTGTTGCTGGGGCTTAGCCAGAAAACCAGATCCATAACCATCCCAGTTTCCTAACACGTTGGCAAGCCTTCAACATTTGGGCCTAACCCCAAGTTCTACCATGATTAATGTTGCAGCTGTTGCATCTTTCCATATTTCTTCCCACTCCCGAGGGCAACATTCACTAATTTTGCTTTGATTGAAAATCTAATCTAAATCATTTCTCCTTCAGCTCTTCCTGAGCACTCGAATCTGGTTACTTCATCCATTCTGGGAGCATGTGAATTCTGGCCATTTTTATGTCTACTGCACTGCATCAAGGAGTAAGTGTAGGATCAAAGGTCATATGGCTGGAGGCACATTCACTTCATATTTAGGCACCATGGACTTTGACCAGCTTACAAATCATTACCAAATGTTATTGTTTTGATCTATCAGCAAGCAGCATCTTGCAGCTTGGCAGGTCACTCTTGACTGAAGGTGCTTCATGCAGACAGGGAGAGACACCATTTCCATTCTAAGTGCCAACTGAGTCAGACTTACATAATATGTGGAGCATGCTGTAACGAAGAGGGAAGTAACTGGTACTCTACTACATTTCCACAGCTTGAATAAAGCCAACAGATTAAGATGCCAACAGATTTATGTATCTATTGGATTCTTTCAATGTTTGGCTGATGTTTGATAGCTGTTTACAAGCCTCGTTGCACTGCTTAAGTAATCATAGTGCCACAGCCGGCTGAAGGTGATCAAGCTATGGCTTAAATCTATAATCTAGGAGTTCGCCAGCAGATCCTTTTATTCTTTCATGGGATGTAAGCATCACTGGCTAGGCTAGCATTTGTTGCCCATCCCTAATTGCCTGTGAGAAAGTGGTAAGCCACCTTCTTGAACCACTGCAGTCCATCTGCTGTAGGTACACTCACAGTGCTGTTACGAAGAAAGTTCCAGGATTTTGATCCAGTGACAGTGAAGGAACAATGATATAGTTCCAAGTCAGGGGGGGTTGTGATTGCAGGAGAACTTGGAAGTGCTGGTGTTCCTGTGCATCTGCTCCCTTCTAGAGGCCACGGGTTTAGAAGGTGCTGTCGAAGGAGGCTTCATGAGTTGCTGCAGTGCATCTTGTAGGTGGTACACAGAGTGCTGCCATTGTGTGTCAGTGGTGGAGGAAGTGAATGTTTAAGATGCGGTTGGCAGTCAGCTGAATGTTTTGTCCTGGATGCTGTCATTCTGGGGGCACGTGTCCCCGGTATTGTTCTGGTAAATCTCCTCTGCACTCTCCCCAAGGCCGTAACATCCTTCCTAAAGTACGGTGCCCCAAATTGGGCACAATACTCCAACTGAGGCCTAAAACCAGTTTTGTAATGGTATAATGTAACTTCCTTGATTTCATATACTACTCTCTATTAGACAATTAAGCCACTTAAGGGCACAATTAAGGGGCACCTTCTGCCACTACTGGCAGTTTACCAGCATCAGCAGGGTCTGCCATCGCATGCAGGGACCACCAGGTACACCTTGGCAGCCTCCCAGTGGGTTCTGAGGCAAGGGGCCGCTACTCACCACGGACCAATGTAGTACTCTATCTGAGATCTGGAATGCACTGGCTGAGAGTGTGGTGGAGCCACATTCAATCGTGGCTTTCAAAAGGGAATTGGATAAACATTGAAAGGGAAAGATTTGAGGGCCACAGGGAAAGGGGGGGTGAGTGGGACTGGCTAAATTGCTCTTGCAAAGAGCTGGCAGGGGCTCAATGAGCCAAATGGCCTCCACCTGTACTGTTACTATCCTATGATAAGATTACTCAGAACTGCCTAGGGAATGAGCCTGGCTCCTAGTCTCAATGACCTTCAGGGAGTGCACAGAGGGAAGAATATCTTGTACCCTTAAGTATCACCCATTTTCCTATACTGGTACATTCATCTTAATTACTTGTAGCTTTAACCAACTGTACCCCAGGGTGGGGCAGCTAATAGGTAGGGATAGAGATTTACCTTGTGTAAAACAGGGAGCATGGCAATGCCCATCTACTATACCCTGCTGCTTGATATTCAGATCCAGTGACCATCAATTGTATTGAATCTCGGCAGCAGCATATCACAAGTGATGAGTATAACACTGCCTGCTTTACACTACTGCT
This sequence comes from Carcharodon carcharias, assembly GCF_017639515.1. Lineage (NCBI taxonomy): Eukaryota > Metazoa > Chordata > Chondrichthyes > Lamniformes > Lamnidae > Carcharodon > Carcharodon carcharias. The sequence continues at coordinate 224,881,603 of NC_054468.1, forward strand.
CCAAGAGAGTATTCAACCCTAATAGTTTTAGAACCCCATTAAACGCGAGATCATCACACAGACAAAGGCAAACTGCTCTGAGGTTTAAAGCCCACCAGATGAGTTCTGCAAGCCAATTTAATAAAATTATAGCCTAGAAACTGATACCAGTCAGAGCAAACATACAAATGTTAAATGTATTCATAAATGTCTTTAAAAAAATTTGCTACCTTAGCAGGGATGTTAACCCATTTAAAATAAATTGAGTTGCATCCACTTAATTTTTATTCATTCATGGAATGTGGATATCACTGGTAAGATCAGCAGTTATTGCCTACCCCCAATTGCCCTTGAGAAGATGTGGTGAACCACTGCAGTCTGTGTGGTTTACTGTTAGGAAGGGAGTTCCAGGTTTTTGACTCAGCGGCAGTGAAGGAATGTGGCAACGCAGTTCCAAGTCAGGATTAAAATAGCAGGGAGTGCGTTATAAAAGTCTGCAAATGAAGAAAACACTAATTTTCAGGCTCTTATATATAAAATAAGAATAGAATTTAGTGCTTGCTGTGGAAAAAAGAACACTTGCAACTGTAGACCTAGAGCAATTGCACACTGCACACGTGAGTTAAGTTTAACAGAGAAAGGTTGTGTTTGACAAGCCTGTTTGATTTATTTGAGAAGGTTTGCAGGCCTTGTGAATGAGAATGAGACAAGCAACTACTTAACTGGATTTAAAAGAATATCTTTGCCCACATCCTCCATGCCCACAGAACAGATAGAGAAAAAAAAGAACATTTTACGCATATAGAGAACCACATTAAATCCCTCAGATACATCTCCCAGCGCCTCATTTTTCTGCATTTTATTGCCCTTTTTGTGGAATCATTCCATTTGACTTTCCTTCTTACTCCTGACTTGCTTCTTTTTGTAAAAAAAAAACCCTTTACAAAGCATTCAGTTCCTTAATGTTCCCAAAGAACTTTGGAGGTTATGTTATACCTGCCAGAAAGTGTGCACCATTGGGTTGGAGGTTGCTGAATCCAGGTAGGTCACACTTTATGCTGAACACCTTGTTATTAACAACCTTATTCTCAGGCAGCAGCGCAACCATTTTCTTCAGGTTTAAGATCACGAGCTGGATGAGGATGAAGGTGGTCATTTGAGCTACGCAATCTCATCCACTCGGATACAATTAACGTATAGAATTAGAATTGTATTGCACACAGAGGCCAGGAATAGGTCATTCAGCCCAATTGATCCATCCTGGAATAATCGCAGGAAATCACTGGAAATACCCAGCAGCTCAGGCAGCAACTTTGGAGAGAGAAACAGAGTTGATGTTTCGGGTCGATGACCTTTATCACAACTGGGAAAAGTTAGAAACGTAATAGGTTTTAAACAAGTGCAAGAGGGAGAGTGGGAAAAATGAGGAAGTCAGTGATAGGATGGAAGACTGGAGAGATTAAATGACAAGACTGCTGGTGCTGAAAGGCCAAAGGGATAGGTGATGGGACAAGTAAAAAGTCTCGAGCATATGCAAATGGCAGAATGATGAACAGCTGCTGTCTGCAAGCATAAAACAAGAGAGGAAAGAGTTAAAAGAAAAACCCACAACAAAGAAAGAAAACAAAATGAGAGCAGAGATTATGGGCTGAAATTGTTGGAACTCAGTGTTGAGTCCAAAAAGCTGTAAAGTGCCTAATCAAAAGGTGAGGTGCTATTCTTCGAGTTTATGTATGTTGAACTTCATTGAAACACTGTAGTCGGACAAGGACAGAGAGGTCAGAGTGGAAGCAAGGTGGAGAATCAAAATGACAGTGTGGTAAAGTGAGGTACCCTGTCCCTTTAAGAGAATGCAAGTGTACTGATCATGTGACAGCACTGACAAATCGCTGTACAGCACGGGCAACTGGGAACTGTAAGCCTAGTTCTGGAGGTTTCTGAGTGAGCATGTATGATCTGGTGCTCTGCCCTATGTCTCAATAAACCATCACTGTTCATTCTTACATAAGTCTCTCCCCATTATTGATTGCAAGCTGCAATTGATGAGAACATAGGAAGGCATGCAGTTAGAGTCCGGTCGGCCAATGAACTCATTTACCCAAGACATAAGAACAAAAGAAAATAAATTTCAATATGGATGAGTGAAGCATTGGAAAGAGCATCTGTGCTTGTAAAATAGGTGACAGCCGGCAATTGAAGCAGGAAGCAGTGCTGCAGTTTGACATTTAAAAAAAACCTGCAGAATTGTGATCAGGGGACCCCGCCAAAACTCGAAAAGATCTTGAAAACCAGCAGAGAAAAGCCAACAGCTGCAGAGACAAAGTTAAAAAAAAGAGACTGCTCTTAAAGCAGCAATGCATTTAAAAGGGTAAATATATGAAAAATGGCCATGGACAGAAAATTATGAGACCCCCATAGAAAGGGTGACTCTGCAGTAAGCCGAACACCTAAATTCATCATTACCTGGAAGCCTCTCGGTAGGTTCAGTTCTCTTCCAGTTGTTCACGATGCCGCAGTTCGGATGTGTCGATCCATTCGACCACATTCCAGATGACTGGACTCAGTATGTCAAATGTCTAGTATTCTCTTTTACTGCTAATGACATCGCAGGGGAGGAGGAGAAGCGGGCGATTCTTTTGTTCTCATGTTGGAGCAAAACATAGGGGCTGATCTGCAGTCTTACGTCACCTAGTGCCCCAGACTCGAAGACTTTCGATGGGTTAATAAAAATCACACAGAGCCACTACAGACCAAAGCCCTCAGTTACTGTGCAGCACTTTAAGTTCAATTCAAGGAAAAGGCTTCCAGAGGACACAATATCTGACTATGTGGCCAATTTAAAGGCATTAACTGAACATTGCAAATTTGTAATATCCATTAGTGATATGTTGAGAGACCGTCTGATATGAGGGATTGGAGGCAACACTATCCAAAAGTGTTTGCTAACCGAACCTAGTCTAGACTTCAACAAGGCATTAGAATTGGCCATTGCGATGGAGAGTGCTGTTAGAAATTCTGAAGTTATAAAAGATACAAAAAATGGTGCTGTCCATCTGGTCGAGCGGGACAATCCAGCAACAAAATCACCATATGAACTGCAGCAGTTCGGGGGGGCTCATCGCCACCACCTTCTCAAAGGCAATTAGGGATGGGTAATAAATGCTGACCTAGCTAGTGGTGTTTTTGTCCCATGGATGAATTGAAAAAAATCCCACAGCTTCAGGAGGTGAGGAGGGGGGGACTACATAGAAAGGAAACATATAGGGAAACAAAAAATTTGGTAAAATAATTTAAAATAAAATAATCAGGTCATATACTTTGGTAGGAAGAATCAAAAGGCAGACTATTACTTAAATAGAGAGAGGCTCCAAAAAGTGCAGCACCGAGGGATTTGGGTGTCCTTGTGCATGAGACACAAAAAGTTAGCACGCGGATGCAGCAGCTTATTAAAAAGGCAAATGGAATTTTGGCCTGTATTGCTAGGGGGTTGGAGTTTAAAAATAGGGAAGTCTTGGTACAACTGTACAGGGTGTTGGTGAGGCCACACCTGGAGTACAGTTTTAGTCCCCGTATTTAAGAAAGGATATACTGGTATTGGAGGCAGTTCGAAAGAGATTCACTACGCTGATTCCTGGGACGAAGGGGTTGACTTATCAAGAACAGCTAAACAGATTAGGCCTTTATTCATTAGAGTTTAGAAGAATGAGGGGTGATCTTATTGAAACGTACAAGATTCTGAGGGGGCTTGAAAGGGTAGATGTTGAGAAGATGTTTCCACTAGTGGGGGAATCTCAAACTAAGAGACATAGTTGGGGATAAGGGGACACTCATTTAAGACTGAGATGCAGAGGAATTTCTTCTCTCAGAGGGTAGTGAATATCTGGAGTTCTCTACCCCAGAGAGTTGTTGAGGTAGATAGATTTTTCAAATATCAGGGAATTGAGGGCTATGAGGAGCTGGCACAAAAGAGGAGTTGAGGCTTGGGGCAGATCAGCCATGATCTTATTGAATGGCAGGGCAGGCTTGAATTGCCTACTCCTGCTCTTATTTCTTATGTTCTATGTTCTTAAAAGGTGTGAAAACTTCACACTTCACGGAAAGGCGGGAAACACTCTCTAACTCCAGACCATTGACAAACAACAGTACTGCAGTGAAAACTCACAAAATGAATGAGAGAAATACATCCAGGCCCTCAGTGAGTGAACAACAAACTCAAACAAGTCGAGTGCTTTTTCTGCCACCGCTATGGCCACATAATGCGGCACTGCAGAGAAAGGATAAAATAACACCATAAAGGCAGAAGGAAAAATCGTGAAATATGCCTCATGGAAGAGCCAGAAGAAATAGAATCAGACAACCATTCATTATATAACCTCAAAGTGGGTAGAACCGAGTCAAACCAAGTAGCCTTAATAATCAACGGACAACCCATTGACACGGGAGTGTCCATGTCCGTCATTGGAGAGCATACATTTAGATATCCGAGTAAAGGAATACATCCTTTGAAGTTAGAAGTTTCAGACACAAAGCTGAGGGCAGACACGGTGAAGAAATAAGATTGAAAGGGTTATGTCAAGTCTCAGCAATGTTTGGAGGTCAATCTGAAAGGTTTCCCTTGTTAGTGGTAGCTGGAGAGGGCCCCAGCTTAATAGGCCGCAACTGGCTTGAAAAGATTACATTGAAATGGGCTGAAATTTTTCAAATTACAACAAAAGGCTTTCAGGATTTGTTGCAAAAGTATGCGTCCATTTTCAATGATGAGTTTGGAAGGCTTCGAGGGCTACAGGCCAGGATTCATGTAAACCCAAACGCATCTCCCAGATTTATAAGAGCCAGACCAGTCCTTTTAGCTCTATGGGACAAAGTTGAAACAAACTTGACAGTCTGGAAAAATTGAGCATCTTACAACCAGTGCAATTTTCTGACTGGGCGGCACCCATCATACCTGTACTGAACCCAGCCCAAAGCATGTGTTTATGTGGTGACTATAAACTAACTGTCAATAAGGTGGCCAAACTTGATAGACACCTGATACCCAAGATTGAGGAATTGTATTCGAATTTGGAAGGGGATGCCACATATTCAAAGTTAGAAATGAGCCTACCAGCAGGTAGAATTGGAAATGGACTCTAGGGAATTTGTCATCATTAATCCGCACCAAGGATTGAATCAACACACACGTTTACCCTTTGGGGTCTCCTCGGTGCGTGCTATTTTCCAAAGGTCAATGGGAAACTTGCTCCAAGGATTGCTGAGCAAAAATAAAGCAATGTCAAGACAGGCAACTGGAAGCTCAAAGTCATGCTGGTGGTCTATGCTGGTGTTTAGATGCCCTACAAGTCTCTTCATGCCCTTGTTCATCTAACCCTCTCAGCATACCCTGCCCCTTTCTTCCTCGTGTGTTTATCCAGCTTGACCCCAAAAGCATGGACTATAGATCCACATCACGATAACATGCTGTTTAGGAATTGATTGCTTTTCTTTTACCCCAACTCCCCATCCACCTAGCACATTCCACATGTTGCTCACTCTTTGTTTTGTGTTGGAGTGTCTTAGACACTGGCCTGCTAATGCCAAGGATGTTCCTTGTCCTTTTTATTTACGCCCACGTGACAATTATTATTTTAGTACAGCACTGAGGGGATGCTGCCCTGTCTTTAGGCTGAGACGTTGAACTAAGGTCCTTGGCCGCCTGTTTCAGTGGAACAGCGCATGCCACTATTCAAGGAGGTTTTTATTTGGTGCGGAGGATAGGAGGGGAGGGGGGGTGTAATTCCTGACCAACACTCATCGGTCATCCCAAATCCACCAAGAGTATCTGCTCATTCTCTCAGTGCTTCTGGGATCCTGCTGTGTACAAATTGTCTGCTGCGTTTACACTCAAAACAACACTTCACAGGTACCTCAGTGACTACCATGCAAAGTCCATCCTGCTTTCCTACCCTTTTGAAGTCAGGCAAAATATGATCTAGAATCCACAAGCGCAGAAAGAGGCCATTCAACCCAACTGCGCCACGTTCCACACAAACCTCCTTCCATCCCGTTCCAGCTGACCTAGGGCTCAGCCTACGTCCCAGATGCGGCCTCGCGAGCGAAGCCTCCAAGTGCGGCCTCCAGGGGGGGTGGGGGGTGGTTTGGAAGATTTTGAAGAAGCTGCTCCTCCAATCACAGGCCGTTCCTCTCCCGTGTTTGCTGCTGATAGGTTCACGGGTGACCCTATCGGCAGCAAATGTGTTGGGGGGGGTGCGGGGGGAGGAGAGAAGCAGCCCTATGATTGGAGGAGGAGTGACCCTATCGGCAGCAAATGTTGGGGGGGAGGGGGGGGAGGCAGCCCTGTGATTGGAGGAGGAGTGACCCTATCGGCAGCAAATGTTGGGGGGGGGGTGAGGAGGGGGGGAAGCAGCCCTGTGATTGGAGGAGGAGTGACACTAGCGGCAGCGGGCCGTGCCACGTTGATACCGGTTGCGGGGCAGGAGGCCGCCAGGTCGGGTCGGGTCAGGTGGCGGAAGAGGTTGCATAGTCAAGTCGGTTGGGGAAAGAGGCTGTTGCACTGGACCAGGTTGGGGCCATTATTGGGAGGGGGGGAGGAAATGAGCTGCTCTGCCGGACGAGTAGGTGGGTGGGCGAGCGGGCGGGCGGTGAGTGTGAAGAGACTCGCTGCCTGGGGTTTTGGGGTAGTGAGTGAGGGGAAAAAGAGAGTGAGTGAGGTAGGGCGGGAGAATGAGTGAGTGAGGGAGGGCGGGAGAATGAGTGAGGTAGGGCGGGAGAGTGAGTGAGTGAGGTAGGGCGGGAGGGTGAGTGAGTGAGGTAGGGCGGGAGAGAGTGTGAGTGAGGTAGGGCGGGGGAGAGAGAGAGAGGTAGGGCGGGAGAGAGAGGTAGGGCGGGGGAGAGAGAGAGAGAGGTAGGGCGGGAGAGAGAGAGAGGTAGGGCGGGAGAGAGAGAGAGGTAGGGCGGGAGAGAGAGAGAGGTAGAGCGGGGGAGAGAGAGAGAGAGAGAGGTAGGGCGGGAGAGAGAGAGAGGGAGGGCGGGAGAGAGAGAGAGGTAGGGCGGGAGAGATAGAGAGTGGTAGGGCGGGAGAGAGAGTGAGTGAGGTAGGGAGGGAGAATGAGTGAGTGAGGTAGGGCGGGAGAGAGTGTGAGTGAGGTAGGGCGGGGGAGAGAGAGAGAGGTAGGACGGGAGAATGAGTGAGTGAGGGAGGGCGGGAGAATGAGTGAGGGAGGGCGGGAGAATGAGTGAGTGAGGGAGGGCGGGAGAATGAGTGAGTGATAGAGGGCGGGAGAGAGTGTGAGTGAGGTAGGGCAGGGGAGAGCGAGAGAGAGAGGTAGGGCAGGAGAGAGAGAGAGAGGTAGGACGGGAGAGAGAGAGAGGTAAGGCGGGGGAGAGAGAGAGAGGTAGTGCGGGGGAGAGAGAGAGAGAGGTAGGGCGGGAGAGAGAGAGAGATAGGGCAGGAGAGAGAGAGAGGTAGGGCGGGAGAGAGAGAGAGGTAGGGCGGGGGAGAGAGAGAGAGAGAGAGAGATAGGGCGGGAGAGAGAGAGAGGTAGGGCGGGAGAGAGAGAGAGGGAGGGTGGGAGAGAGAGAGAGAGAGAGGTAGGGCAGGAGAGAGAGAGAGGTAGGGCGGGAGAGAGAGAGAGGGAGGGCGGGAGAGAGAGAGAGTGAGGGCGGGAGAGAGAGAGAGGGAGAGCGGGAGAGAGAGAGAGGGAGGGCGGGTGAGAGAGAGGGAGGGCGGGTGAGAGAGAGGGAGGGCGGGAGAGAGAGAGAGGTAGGGCTGGAGAGAGAGAGAGTGAGTGAGGTAGGGCGGGAAAATGAGTGAGTGAGGTAGGGCGGGAGAGAGAGAGAGAGGTAGGGCGGGAGAATGAGTGAGTGAGGGAGGCGGAAGAATGAGTGAGTGAGGGAGGGCAGGAGAATGAGTGAGTGAGGTAGGGAGGGAGAGTGAGAAGGTGAGGTAGGGCAGGAGAGTGAGTGAGTGAGGTAGGGCGGGAGAGTGAGTGAGTGAGGTAGGGCGGGAGAGAGTGTGAGTGAGGTGGGGCGGGGGAGAGAGAGAGAGGTAAGGCGGGAGAGAGAGAGGTAGGGCGGGGGAGAGAGAGAGAGAGAGGTAGGGCGGGAGAGAGAGAGGTAGGGCGGGAGAGAGAGAGAGGTAGGGCGGGAGAGAGAGAGAGGTAGGGCGGGGGAGAGAGAGAGAGAGAGGTAGGGCGGGAGAGAGAGAGAGGGAGGGCGGGAGAGAAAGAGAGGGAGGGCAGGAGAGAGAGAGAGAGTGGAAGGGCGGGAGAGAGAGAGAGAGTGAGTGAGGTAGGGTGGGAGAATGAGTGAGTGAGGTAGGGCGGGAGAGAGTGTGAGTGAGGTGGGGCGGGGGAGAGAGAGAGAGAGGTAGGGCGGGAGAGAGAGAGAGAGGTAGGGCGGGAGAGAGAGAGAGAGGTAGGGCGGGGGAGAGAGAGAGGTAGGGCGGGAGAGAGAGTGAGTGAGGTAGGGCGGGAGAGAGAGTGAGTGAGGTAGGGCGGGAGAGAGAGTGAGTGAGGTAGGGCGGGAGAGAGAGTGAGTGAGGTAGGGCGGGAGAGAGAGTGAGTGAGGTAGGGCGGGAGAGAGAGTGAGTGAGGTAGGGTGGGAGAGAGAGTGAGTGAGGAAGGGCAGGAGAGAGAGAGAGAGAGTGAGTGAGGTAGGGTGGAAGAGAGAGTGAGTGATGTAGGGCGGGAGAGGGAGAGAGAGAGAGATAGAGAGTGAGTGAGGTAGGGCGGGAGAGAGAGAGAGAGAGTGAGGTAGGGCGGGAGAGAGAGAGAGAGTGAGTGAGGTAGGGCGGGAGAGAGAGAGAGTGAGGTAGGGCGGGAGAGAGAGTGAATGAGGAAGGGCAGGAGAGAGAGAGAGAGAGTGAGTGAGGTAGGATGGGGGAGAGAGTGAGTGATGTAGGGCGGGAGACGGTGAGAGAGAGAGTGAGTGATGTTGGGCAGGAGAGAGAGAGAGAGTGATGGTGGTAGGGCGGGAGAGAGAGAGTGAGTGAGGTAGGGCGGGAGAGAGAGAGAGTGAGTGAGGTAGGGTGGGAGAGAGAGAGTGAGTGAGATAGGGCGGGAGAGAGAGAGAGTGAGGTAGGGCGGGAGAGAATGAGAGAGAGAGAGGTAGGGCGGGGGAGAGAGAGAGGTAGGGCGGGGGAGAGAGAGAGGTAGGGCGGGAGAGAGAGAGAGAGAGGTAGGGCGGGAGAGAGAGTGAGAGAGAGAGAGAGGTAGGGCGGGGGAGACAGAGAGGTAGGGCAGGAGAGAGAGAGAGAGGTAGGGCGGGAGAGTGAGAGAGAGAGAGACGTAGGGCGGGGGAGAGAGAGAGGTAGGGCGAGAGAGAGAGAGGTAGGGCAGGGGAGAGAGAGAGTTAGGGCGGGGGAGAGAGAGGTAAGGCGGGAGAGAGAAAGAGGTAGGGCGGGAGAGAGAGAGATGTAGGGCGGGAGAGAGAGAGAGAGGTAGGGCGGGAGAGAGAGAGAGTGAGGTAGGGTGGGAGAGAGAGTGAATGAGGAAGGGCAGGAGAGAGAGAGAGAGTGAGTGATGTAGGGCGGGAGAGGGAGAGCGAGAGAGTGAGTGATGTTGGGTGGGAGAGAGAGAGAGAGTGAGTGAGCTAGGGTGGGAGAGAGAGAGAGTGAGTGAGGTAGGGTGGGAGAGAGAGAGAGAGAGAGTGAGGTAGGGCGGGAGAGAGAGAGAGAGAGTGAGTGAGGTAGGGTGGGAGAGAGAGAGAGAGAATGAGTGAGGTAGGGTGGGAGAGAGAGAGAGTGAGGAAGGGCGGGAGAGAGAGAGTGAGTGAGGTAGGGTGGGAGAGAGAGTGAGTGAGGTAGGGTGGGAGAGAGAGTGAGTGAGAAAGGGCAGGAGAGAGAGAGAGGTAGGGCGGGAGAGAGAGAGAGGTAGTGCAGGAGAGAGAGAGAGGTAGGGCAGGGAGAGAGAGAGAGGTAGGGCGGGAGAGAGAGTGGTAAGGTGGGAGAGAGAGAGTGAGGGTAGGGCGGGAGAGAGAGAGAGAGAGAGGTAGGGCGGGAGAGAGAGAGGGAGAGAGAGGTAGGGCGGGAGAGAGAGAGACAGAGAGGTAGGGCGGGAGATAGAGTGAGTGAGATAGGGCAGGAGAGAGAGAGAGAGAGGTAGGGCGGGAGAGAGAGAGAGAGGTAGGGCAGGAGAGAGATAGAGAGAGAGAGAGGTAGGGCGGGAGAGAGATAGAGAGTGAGTGAGGTAGAGCGGGAGAGAGACAGTGAGTGAGTGAGGTAGGGCGAGCGAGAGAGAGAGAGTGAGTGAGGTAGGGCGGGAGAGATAGAGAGTGAGTGAGGTAGAGCGGGAGAGAGAGAGTGAGTGAGGAAGGGCGGGAGAGAGAGAGAGTGAGTGAGGTAGGGTGGGAGAGAGAGTGAGTGAGAAAGGGCAGGAGAGAGAGAGTGAGTGAGGTAGGGCAGGAGAGAGAGAGAGTGAGTGAGGTAGGGCAGGAGAGAGTGAGAGAGAGGTAGGGCGGGGGAGAGAGAGAGAGGTAGGGTGGGGGAGAGAGAGAGGTAGGGCGAGAGAGAGAGAGGTAGGGCGGGAGAGAGAGAGAGGTAGGGCGGGAGAGAGAGAGAGAGGTAGGGCGGGAGAGAGAGAGAGAGAGGTAGGGCGGGAGAGAGAGAGAGAGGTAGGGCTAAAGTGAGAGAGAGAGGTAGGGCGGGAGAGAGAGAGAGAGGTAGGGCGGGAGAGAGAGAGGTAGGGCTAAAGTGAGAGAGAGAGGTAGGGCGGGAGTGAGAGAGAGAGGTAGGGCGGGAGAGAGAGAGAGAGAGGTAGGGCGGGAGAGAGAGAGAGAGGTAGGGCGGGAGAGAGAGAGAGAGGTAGAGCGGGAGAGAGAGAGAGAGAGAGAGGTAGGGTGGGAGAGAGAGAGAGAGGTAGGGCGGGAGAGAGAGAGAGAGGTAGGGCGGGAGAGAGAGAGAGGTAGGGTGACAGAGAGAGAGAGAGAGAGGTAGGGCGACAGAGAGAGAGAGAGAGAGAGGTAGGGCAGGAGAGAGAGAGAGAGGTAGGGCGGGAGAGAGAGAGAGAGGTAGGGCGGGAGAGAGAGAGAGAGCTAGGGCGGGAGAGAGAGGTAAGGCGGGAGAAAGAGAGAGAGGTAGGGCGGGAGAGAGAGGTAAAGCGGGAGAGAGAGAGAGAGGTAGGGTGGGAGAGAGAGAGAGAGAGGTAGGGCGGGAGAGAGAGAGAGAGGTAGGGCGGGGGAGAGAGAGAGGTAGGGCGGGAGAGAGAGTGAGTGAGGAAGGGCAGGAGAGAGAGAGAGAGAGTGAGTGAGGTAGGATGGGGGAGAGAGTGAGTGATGTAGGGCGGGAGACGGTGAGAGAGAGAGTGAGTGATGTTGGGCAGGAGAGAGAGAGAGAGTGATGGTGGTAGGGCGGGAGAGAGAGAGTGAGTGAGGTAGGGCGGGAGAGAGAGAGAGTGAGTGAGGTAGGGTGGGAGAGAGAGAGTGAGTGAGATAGGGCGGGAGAGAGAGAGAGTGAGGTAGGGCGGGAGAGAATGAGAGAGAGAGAGGTAGGGCGGGGGAGAGAGAGAGGTAGGGCGGGGGAGAGAGAGAGGTAGGGCGGGAGAGAGAGAGAGAGAGGTAGGGCGGGAGAGAGAGAGAGAGAGAGAGAGAGGTAGGGCGGGGGAGACAGAGAGGTAGGGCGGGAGCGAGAGAGAGAGGTAGGGCGGGAGAGTGAGAGAGAGAGAGACATAGGGCGGGGGAGAGAGAGAGGTAGGGCGAGAGAGAGAGAGGTAGGGCAGGGGAGAGAGAGAGTTAGGGCGGGGGAGAGAGAGGTAAGGCGGGAGAGAGAAAGAGGTAGGGCGGGAGAGAGAGAGATGTAGGGCGGGAGAGAGAGAGAGAGGTAGGGCGAGAGAGAGAGAGAGAGAGTGAGGTAGGGTGGGAGAGAGAGTGAATGAGGAAGGGCAGGAGAGAGAGAGAGAGTGAGTGATGTAGGGCGGGAGAGGGAGAGCGAGAGAGTGAGTGATGTTGGGTGGGAGAGAGAGAGAGAGTGAGTGAGCTAGGGTGGGAGAGAGAGAGAGAGAGTGAGTGAGGTAGGGTGGGAGAGAGAGAGAGAGAGAGTGAGGTAGGGCGGGAGAGAGAGAGAGAGAGAGTGAGTGAGGTAGGGTGGGAGAGAGAGAGAGAGAGTGAGTGAGGTAGGGTGGGAGAGAGAGAGAGTGAGGAAGGGCGGGAGAGAGAGAGTGAGTGAGGTAGGGTGGGAGAGAGAGTGAGTGAGGTAGGGTGGGAGAGAGAGTGAGTGAGAAAGGGCAGGAGAGAGAGAGAGGTAGGGCGGGAGAGAGAGAGAGGTAGTGCAGGAGAGAGAGAGAGGTAGGGCAGGGAGAGAGAGAGAGGTAGGGCGGGAGAGAGAGTGGTAAGGTGGGAGAGAGAGAGTGAGGTAGGGCGGGAGAGAGAGAGAGAGAGAGGTAGGGCGGGAGAGAGAGAGGGAGAGAGAGGTAGGGCGGGAGAGAGAGAGAGACAGAGAGGTAGGGCGGGAGATAGAGTGAGTGAGATAGGGCAGGAGAGAGAGAGAGAGAGGTAGGGCGGGAGAGAGAGAGAGAGGTAGGGCAGGAGAGAGATAGAGAGAGAGAGAGGTAGGGCGGGAGAGAGATAGAGAGTGAGTGAGGTAGAGCGGGAGAGAGACAGTGAGTGAGTGAGGTAGGGCGGGAGAGAGAGAGTGAGTGAGGAAGGGCGGGAGAGAGAGAGAGTGAGTGAGGTAGGGTGGGAGAGAGAGTGAGTGAGAAAGGGCAGGAGAGAGAGAGTGAGTGAGGTAGGGCAGGAGAGAGAGAGAGTGAGTGAGGTAGGGCAGGAGAGAGTGAGAGAGAGGTAGGGCGGGGGAGAGAGAGAGAGGTAGGGTGGGGGAGAGAGAGAGGTAGGGCGAGAGAGAGAGAGGTAGGGCGGGAGAGAGAGAGAGGTAGGGCGGGAGAGAGAGAGAGAGGTAGGGCGGGAGAGAGAGAGAGAGGTAGGGCGGGAGAGAGAGAGAGAGGTAGGGCGGGAGAGAGAGAGAGAGAGGTAGGGCGGGAGAGAGAGAGAGAGGTAGGGCTAAAGTGAGAGAGAGAGGTAGGGCGGGAGAGAGAGAGAGAGGTAGGGCGGGAGAGAGAGAGGTAGGGCTAAAGTGAGAGAGAGAGGTAGGGCGGGAGTGAGAGAGAGAGGTAGGGCGGGAGAGAGAGAGAGAGAGGTAGGGCGGGAGAGAGAGAGAGAGAGGTAGGGCGGGAGAGAGAGAGAGAGGTAGGGCGGGAGAGAGAGAGAGAGAGAGAGGTAGGGTGGGAGAGAGAGAGAGTGGTAGGGCGGGAGAGAGAGAGAGAGGTAGGGCGGGAGAGAGAGAGAGAGCTAGGGCGGGAGAGAGAGGTAAGGCGGGAGAAAGAGAGAGAGGTAGGGCGGGAGAGAGAGGTAAAGCGGGAGAGAGAGAGAGAGGTAGGGTGGGAGAGAGAGAGAGAGAGGTAGGGCGGGAGAGAGAGAGAGGGAGGGTGGGAGAGAGAGAGAGGGAGGGTGGGAGAGAGAGAGAGAGAAGTAGGGCGAGAGAGAGAGAGAGAGAGCGGTAGGGCGTGAGAGAGAGAGAGGTAGGGCGGGAGAGAGAGAGTGGTAGGGCGGGAGAGAGAGAGAGAGGTAGGGCGGGAGAGAGAGGTAAAGCGGGAGAGAGAGAGAGAGGTAGGGTGGGAGAGAGAGAGAGAGAGGTAGGGCGGGAGAGAGAGAGAGGGAGGGTGGGAGAGAGAGAGAGAGGTAGGGCGGGAGAGAGTGAGTGAGGTAGGGCGCGAGAGAGAGTGAGTGAGGTAGGGAGGGAGAGAGAGAGTGAGTGAGGAAGGGCGGGAGAGAGAGAGAGTGAGTGAGGAAGGGCGGGAGAGAGAGAGAGTGAGTGATGTTGGGCTGGAGAGAGAGAGAGAGAGTGAGGTAGGGCGGGAGAGAGAGAGTGAGTGAGGAAGGGCGGGAGAGAGAGAGAGTGAGTGAGGAAGGGCGGGAGAGAGAGAGAGTAAGTGAGGTAGGGTGGGAGAGAGAGAGAGAGTGAGTGAGGTAGGGTGGGAGAGAGAGAGAGAGTGAGGTAGGGCGGGAGAGAGAGAGAGTGAGTGTGGAAGGGCGCGAGAGAGAGAGTGAGTGAGGAAGGGCGGGCGAGAGAGAGTGAGTGAGGTAGGGTGAAGAGAGAGAGTGAGAGGGAAAGGGCAGGAGAGAGAGAGAGGTAGGGCGGGAGAGAGAGAGAGGTAGTGCGGGAGAGAGAGAGAGGTAGGGCGGGGGAGAGAGAGAGAGGTAGGGCGGGGGAGAGAGAGAGAGGTAGGGCGGGAGAGAGAGAGAGGTAGGGCGGGAGAGAGAGAGGTAGGGCGGGAGAGAGAGAGAGAGAGGTAGGGCGGGAGAGAGAGGTAGGGCGGGGGAGAGAGGTAGGGCGGGGGAGAGAGAGAGAGGTAGGGCGGGAGAGAGAGTGGTAAGGTGGGAGAGAGAGAGAGAGGTAGGGTGGGAGAGAGAGAGAGAGAGGTAGGGCGGGAGAGAGAGAGGTAGGGCGGGAGAGAGAGTGGTAGGTGGGAGAGAGAGAGAGAGGTAGGGCGGGAGAGAGAGAGAGAGAGAGAGGTAGGGCGGGAGAGAGAGAGAGAGAGAGGTAGGGCGGGAGAGGCAGTGAGTGAGATAGCGCAGGAGAGAGAGAGAGAGAGGTAGGGCGGGAGCGAGAGAGAGAGGTAGGGCGGGAGAGAGAGAGAGAGAGGTAGGGCGGGAGAGAGAGAGAGGTAGGGCGGGAGAGAGAGAGAGAGGTAGGGCGGGAGAGAGAGAGAGGTAGGGCGGGAGAGAGAGAGAGAGGTAGGGCGGGAGAGAGAGAGAGAGGTAGGGCGACAGAGAGAGAGAGAGAGGTAGGGCGGGAGAGAGAGAGAGAGGTAGGGCGGAAGAGAGAGAGAGAGGTAGGGCGACAGAGAGAGAGAGAGAGGTAGGGCGGGAGAGAGAGAGAGAGGTAGGGCGGGAGAGAGAGACAGGTAGTGCGGGAGCGAGAGAGAGGGAGAGAGGTAGGCCGGGAGAGAGAGGGAGAGAAAGAGAGAGAGGTAGGGCGGGAGCGAGAGAGAGAGAGGTAGGGCGGGAGAGAGAGGTAGTGCGGGAGCGAGAGAGAGGGAGAGAGGTAGGGCAGGAGAGAGAGAGAAAGAGAGAGGTAAGGCGGGAGAGACAGAGAGAGGTAGTGCGGGAGAGAGAGAGAGAGGTAGGGCCGGAGAGGGAGAGAGAGGTAGGGCCGGAGAGAGAGAGAGGTAGGGCGGGAGAGAGAGAGAGAGGTAGGGCAGGAGAGAGAGAGAGGTAGGGCGGGAGAGGGAGGGAGAGAGAGGTAGGGCGGGAGAGGGAGAGAGAGAGGTAGGGCGGGAAAGAGAGAGTGAGGTAGGGCTGGAGAGAGAGAGTGAGGTAGGGCGGGAAAGAGAGAGAGAGGTAGGACTGGAGAGAGAGAGAGAGAGACGTAGGGCAGGAGAGAGAGAGAAAGGGAGAGGTAGGGTGGGAGAGAGAGAGGTAGTTTGGGAGAGAGAGAGAGGTAGGTTGGGAGAGAGAGAGAGAGGTAGGTTGGGAGAGAGAGAGAGGTAGGTTGGGAGAGAGAGAGAGGTAGGGCAGGAGAGAGAGAGAGAGGTAGGGCAGGAGAGAGAGAGAGAGAGGTAGGGCTGGAGAGAGAGAGAGGTAGGGCGGGAGAGAGAGAGGTAGGGCTGGAGAGAGAGAGAGGTAGGGCGAGAGAGAGAGTGGTAGTGCGGGAGCGAGAGAGAGGGAGAGAGGTAGGGCGGGAGAGAGAGAGAGAGAAAGAGAGAGAGTTAGGGCGGGAGCGAGAGAGAGAGAGGTAGGGCGGGAGAGAGAGGTAGTGCGGGAGCGAGAGAGAGGGAGAGAGGTAGGGCAGGAGAGAGAGAGAGGTAAGGCGGGAGAGACAGAGAGAGGTAGTGCGGGAGAGAGAGAGAGAGGTAGGGCCGGAGAGGGAGAGAGAGGGAGGGCGGGAGAGAGAGAGAGGGAGGGCGGGAGAGAGAGAGATAGGGAGGGCGCCAGAGAGAGAGAGAGGTAGGGTGGGAGAGAGAGAGAGAGGTAGGGCGGGAGAGAGAGAGAGAGGTAGGGCGGGGGAGAGAGAGAGGTAGGGCGGGAGAGAGAGAGAGGTAGGGCGGGAGAGAGAGAGAGGTAGGGCGGGAGAGGGAGAGAGAGAGGTAGGGCGGGAGAGAGAGAGAGGTAGGGCGGGAGAGAGAGAGGTAGGGCGGGAGAGAGAGAGAGAGAGGTAGGGCGGGAGAGAGAGAGAGGTAGGGCGGGAGAGAGAGAGGTAGGGCGAGAGAGAGAGAGAAGTAGGGCGAGAGAGAGTGAGAGAGGTAGGGCGGGAGAGAGAGAGAGGTAGTGCGGGAGAGAGAGAGAGGTAGGGCGGGAGAGAGTGAGTGAGGTAGGGCGGGAGAGAGAGAGAGGTAGGGCGGGAGCGAGAGAGAGGGAGAGAGGTAGGGCGGGGGAGAGAGAGAGAGTGAGAGAGAGGTAGGGCGGGAGAGAGAGAGAAAGAGAGAGGTAGGGCGGGAGAGAGAGAGAGGTAGGGCGGGAGAGAGAGAGAGTTAGGTTGGGAGAGAGAGAGAGGTAGGTTGGGGGAGAGAGAGAGAGGTCGGTTGGGAGAGAGAGAGAGGTAGGGCAGGAGAGAGAGAGAGAGGTAGGGCAGGAGAGAGAGAGAGAGGTAGGGCAGGAGAGAGAGAGAGAGGTAGGGCTGGAGAGAGAGAGAGGTAGGGTGGGAGAGAGAGAGTGAGGTAGGGCGGGAGACAGAGAGAGAGGTAGGGCGAGAGAGAGAGAGAGAGTGAGGTAGGGCAGGAGAGAGAGAGTGAGGTAGGGCGGGAGAGAGAGAGTGAGGTAGGGCGGGAGAGAGAGAGTGAGGTAGGGCGGGAGAGAGAGAGAGAGGTAGGGCGTGAGAGAGAGAGAGAGGTAGGGCGGGAGAGAGAGAGAGAGAGAGGTAGGGCGGGAGAGAGAGAGAGGTAGGGCGGGGGAGAGTGAGAGGGTAGGGCGGGAGAGAGAGAGAGAGAGAGAGGTAGGGTGGGAGAGAGAGAGAGAGAGGTAGGGCGGGAGAGAGAGAGAGAGGTAGGGCGGGAGGGAGAGAGAGAGAGGTAGGGTGGGAGAGAGAGAGAGAGGTAGGGCAGGAGAGAGAGAGAGAGAGGTAGGGCTGGAGAGAGAGGTAGGGCGGGAGAGAGAGAGGTAGGGCTGGAGAGAGAGAGAGGTAGGGCGGGAGAGAGAGGTGGTAGGGCGGGAGAGAGTGAGTGAGGTAGGGCGGGAGAGAGAGAGAGAGGTAGGGCGAGAGAGAGAGTGGTAGGGCAGGAGAGAGTGAGTGAGGTAGGGCGGGAGAGAGAGTGAGGTAGGGCGGGAGAGAGAGAGAGGTAGTGCGGGAGCGAGAGAGAGGGAGAGAGGTAGGGCGGGAGAGAGAGAGAGAGAAAGAGAGAGAGTTAGGGCAGGAGCGAGAGAGAGAGAGGTAGGGCGGGAGAGAGAGGTAGTGCGGGAGCGAGAGAGAGGGAGAGAGGTAGGGCAGGAGAGAGAGAGAGGTAAGGCGGGAGAGACAGAGAGAGGTAGTGCGGGAGAGAGAGAGAGAGGTAGGGCCGGAGAGGGAGAGAGAGGGAGGGCGGGAGAGAGAGAGAGGGAGGGCGGGAGAGAGAGAGATAGGGAGGGCGCCAGAGAGAGAGTGAGGTAGGGCGGGAGAGAGAGAGAGAGGTAGGGCGGGAGAGAGAGAGAGAGGTAGGGCGGGGGAGAGAGAGAGGTAGGGCGGGAGAGAGAGAGAGGTAGGGCGGGAGAGAGAGAGAGGTAGGGCGGGAGAGGGAGAGAGAGAGGTAGGGCGAGAGAGAGAGAGAAGTAGGGCGAGAGAGAGTGAGAGAGGTAGGGCGGGAGAGAGAGAGAGGTAGTGCGGGAGAGAGAGAGAGGTAGGGTGGGAGAGAGTGAGTGAGGTAGGGCGGGAGAGAGAGAGAGGTAGGGCGGGAGCGAGAGAGAGGGAGAGAGGTAGGGCGGGGGAGAGAGAGAGAGTGAGAGAGAGGTAGGGCGGGAGAGAGAGAGAAAGAGAGAGGTAGGGCGGGAGAGAGAGAGAGGTAGGGCGGGAGAGAGAGAGAGGTAGGTTGGGAGAGAGAGAGAGGTAGGGCTGGAGAGAGAGAGACGTAGGGCTGGAGAGAGAGAGAGGTAGGGTGGGAGAGAGAGAGTGAGGTAGGGCGGGAGACAGAGAGAGAGGTAGGGCGGGAGAGAGAGAGTGAGGTAGGGCGGGAGAGAGAGAGTGAGGTAGGGTGGGAGAGAGAGAGAGAGGTAGGGCGGGAGAGAGAGAGAGAGAGAGGTAGGGCGGGAGAGAGAGAGAGGTAGGGCGGGGGAGAGTGAGAGGGTAGGGCGGGAGAGAGAGAGAGAGAGAGAGGTAGGGTGGGAGAGAGAGAGAGAGAGGTAGGGCGGGAGAGAGAGAGAGAGGTAGGGCGGGAGGGAGAGAGAGAGAGGTAGGGTGGGAGAGAGAGAGGTAGGGCGGGAGAGAGAGAGAGAGGTAGGGCGGGAGAGAGAGAGAGGGTGTGAGTGAGGTAGGGCGAGCGAGAGAGAGGGTGTGAGTGAGGTAGGGCGGGAGAGAGAGAGAGTGTGAGTGAGGTAGGGCGGGAGAGAGGGAGAGGGTGTGAGTGAGGTAGGGCGGGAGAGAGAGAGAGTGAGTGAGGTAGTGAGTGTGGGCTTGTATATGTCTGGCTCACTCTGCCTCATGATTCCCACTCACCCTTACTCCAACACACAATCGCACCCACTCACACAGTGGATGTATGTAGTGAGCTTCAAGAGATTGGTAGTGAGCCAGATAAACAGACTCTGTCCTTCTCACCCTATAATGGTGATCTTTATTAATTCAACTTTTTAATTATCAACTTATTGCTTTGACATTGCTTCATTTTTGCTCAGCAAGTTGTTCATTTTCTTCATACTTCACACTTTTTTTTAAAAATTCATATTTAACGTTGTGCCAAAACTCATCCTTCCAAATTTAGCCCATCAGCCCCTTGAGTGGGAAAAAAATGGAAATGTGGCCCACCTACCCTAATGTGAAAAGGTTGGACCAGGCTGAGCTAACCCAATAATTATACTCTTCTATTCCTTTCTCCTTGCTGGTGGCATGTTGCAATTCAGACACGGAGTTGGCATTACAATGGCAACATGCATTTTTTATGGGCGTAGCAGCCCAGAGCTATGAGTAGTGACAGCAGAGGCTCCAACACTATCCATCACATGGCTGACCAGGAACCTCTTCCGGTTACCACCTGCCATTGGCGTGTGTTGGAGGGATTTGCAAGTTGATACCCAACCTGTTTGACCACATTATAGAACGCACTTTCCTCGACCATCAAGTCCAGGTGTGGGACTCAAACAAGCCACACGACCTCCACATACCTATCAAGCTCCCCTTAATCTCTGCTATTCAATTCAATCTGTCCATGTGGCAGTGAGTTCCACACATTCCCTACTCTGCTAAAAGAGCTTCCTCTTGAATTCTTTACTGGTTTTATTGGTGACTGATTTGAAATTATGGCCCAGAGTCTGAAATGTTTTTGGAGAGATACCATAAGACAATGTGTAAGCACAGGTTATTCTGGGACATGTTGAAGATGGGTCAATGTCATTCCATCATAACATCTGTTTTCAGCTGAAAAGGTAGGGAGAAAAACAATGACAGAACCTTGCAAAAAAAAATTACCTGTTCTGCAGTAAATATTTCATTGATTTCCATCGATTGAGCTTTTATCTAATATCTGTGGAAGACTGCCACAAAAAATAGTGGATTTTGTTTAAAATAGAAATGCCTCTGTTCTAAATCACACCATTCAACATCATGCTTTCCTCAAGCGCACATCTTTCCAAAAAACATTACACTCTCTGAATCCCCTGGAATCAGTGTGCTGTGTATGGTACAGCAATTACCATAAGCTCAGGCTAAATTTATCATGGAGTTTGTCAGCTTGTGCAATCCAAGGCTTTTCGCCTGGCCCAGGAGTGTGAGAGAAACTAGGCAGCTTCCCCCAAAAAGAAAGAGAGAAAGTGACAGAAAGAACGAGAAAATGAGAATGTCAATGAATGAGACAAAGGACGAGAAAGAAGAGAGGAAGAAAGAATGTTAGAACGAGGGAAAGAAATGGATAATGCGAAAGAGAAAGAAAGATTTAAAGAGGGAAAGGAAGGGGTAAATAAAGGGGAAGAAAAAGAAAAAAATTGGGAAAGAAAAGAAGGAAAGTGTAATGAACTTGATGTACTGGACAGGTTTCTTACTTGAAAAAGATAACTTTATTACAGAGCACATTTAGAAGCTACATGCTTGAACTAGGTGCACGTCTAAAAAATTCTGCCCCCTAAGATTACCCGCGCCTAGGGCTCATTAGTCAGGACAATCATGTGACCCTTAAAGGCAGTAGGAGAGGCTTTACCTACAATCACTACATTTTTTTTTTACATTTCTTATTTACAAAGAATACTTTAATCCACAACATAAACCTATATACCTAGGTCATGTGATTAAAGATTAAGTCTCTGAGGTGATTTTCTAATTCGGTTGGAGTGACGTAGCTCTACGACTTGAGATTCTCCCACTGGATCGACATGATCAGGAACTGCAGCATCAGGGACATCCTTAGACAGTGGCAGTTCAGCCTTAGGTAATGCAACAGAGACATCAGGTATGTCTATTCTAGGTTGATCTGTCATATGAACATAAGAACAAGGAGCAGAAGTAGGCCATTCACCCCCCTTGAGCATGTTCTGCCATTTAATAAGATCATAGCTGATCTGATGGTAACCTGAAGTCTGCATCCCACCTACTCCTGAAAACCTATTAACCCTTTGCTTACCAAGAATCTATCCACCTCTGCCGTAAAAATATTCAAAGACTCTGTTTCCACCACCTTTTCTGGAAGAGAGTTCCAAAGACTCACTACCCTCTGAGTGAAAGAATTTCACCTCACATCTGTTTTAAATGGGTGACCTCTTATTTTTAAACAGTGACCCCTAGTTCCAGATTCTCCCACAAGAGGAAACATCCTCTCCACATCTATCCTGTCAAGACCCCTCAGGATCTTACATGTTTCAATCAAGTCACCTCTTCCTCTTCTAAACTCCAGCGGATACAAGCCTAGTCTGTCCAACCTTTCCTCATAAGATAATCCACCCATTCCAGGTATTAGTCTGGTGAACCTTCTCTAAACTGCTTCCAATGCATTTACGTACTTCCTTAAATAAGGTGACCAATACTGTACACAGCACTCCAAATGTGGTCTCACTAGTGCCCTGTACAATTGAAACATAACCTCCCTACTTTCGTATTCAATTCCCCTTGGGGAAGTCAACTCAGGGATTAAAGGCTCAACATCAATTACAGGCAGAATAGCTGGTTGTTGGAATGTCTCTCCACACCTTAGATGATCCACATGTTTTCGACAATCCGATCTCCCACTTCCACTTGGAGTGATAAAGGCCCGGTTTCAGAGACAATGCCAGGAACACAACCAGGTCCATTTCCAAAATTCTGCACGAAAACTGTATCTCCTACAGTAAATCTTCAAACTTTGCTATGAATATCGTGATTTAATTTCTGACTACTTCTGTTTACCGCACAGTTTTATCTTTTCCTTCATTTTGATTTCACAGTCAGCCAAATTTCTCTCTGTGAAATCTTAACTTGGTTCAGTTCTGTGGTTGTCCTACCCATTCTCATCTTGGAAAGTTCCACAACTTTTCCTTAATACCTCTTTTGTTTCACTCAACTGATTTTTCAGCACTTCTAATTCCTTCTTGCATCTCTTGGCTTCCTCCTGGAACATTGAACATTGTTGAGTCTTCTCTGCCAACTGTTTCTTCAGTTTATTCAGAGAGGCCTTATACTCATTTTGTTTCTTTTCATGGTTTTCCAGTGGAACCAACTCTGACCTGAGGGATCCTTGCATCCTGTGAAGGTCCTTCGATTCTCCTAACTCATTCCGAAATGTACTGTCATGCTTCCTTATCAACTCAGGAACTCTTCCTGTTCTCACTTGAAAGATTGATGACTAGTTGAGCTTAATTTTTCGTAACCAACCGTGGCCCAGAGGACTAGGTCCTTCACCTATTACAATGATCACCGGAAGCTGGGCTGTCTGTTGCCGATAGGACACGGGTACCATGGCGGTGCCCTTTACCTGTATTGATTCTCCAGTGTATGTCTTCAGCTGAGCCATAGTTTGCTCCAGATCCAGTGACTGGGTGCCTTCATTTAGGTATTCAAATGTTTGTTTTCCCGCCACTGTGGTCAAAACTTCCATGTCTACCTCCATGACTAGAGGCTTTCCGTTCACTTGAAGGGTGACGGTTAATGGTTCCGTTTTTACTGCTTTGACATTATATAGGGAATAGAAATCAGTATCAGCAGATTCTGGTTCCGTTAAACTGTGCATTTCAATCATCTTGGTCCACAGTCTGATTGGCTCTCAATTTTGCTTCACATTGCTTTTTTATGTGCCCTTATTTGTGGTAGTAATGGCATTCTGCCTCTTTAAATCTACAGGTTTCCCGATGCATGGTTACCTCCACTTTGGTAACAGATTCGTTTCTGAATCACTGAAGGGATGTTTCCACTATGCCTTTTGTTTTTCGAGTAGCAGAGACTGTCTCCTACTTAGCTGCTGTCTCTCTGGTTTTCACGCCACATCAGGCAGTAGGTTCCTGCCCCAACTGAAAAACGGCGCCATGTTGCACACTCTGCAAAGCCTGCAAGTCCCTCTCAGCACTCTTCATTGCTAGCGCTATTTCCATGGCGCGCTTCAAATCAATATTAACTTCTGCAAGTAAATGACTTTGAATGGCATCGTCGTGAATGCCACAAACCAGCCGGTCCCTCAATATGTCGTTGAGTGTATCTCCGAAGTCGCAGTGCTCAGTCAACTGTTTCAATTTCGCTATATAAGTTGAGATGGACTCTCCTGGGGCCCTTAACTCTGGAGTTAAACTTAAATCTCTGCATAATTACCAATGGCATCGGCTGAAAATGCATCTTCAGGATCCCTGCCGATTCATTAAAGGATTTAGAATTGGGCGTGTTCAGGGCCATTAGCTGTGGATGAGGTTACATGTCTTGCTATCACAGGTACTCAAAAGAATTGCTTTCTGCTTTTCCTCCGCTGTTATTTCGTTCGTCATGAAATAAAAACCTAGGCGCTCTATGTACTGACTCCAGGCTTCCATAGGCGAATCATAAGAATCGATTTTGCCAAAGAGTAGCATGACTGGTGAATATACTTTTCTTTCTTTCCTTAAAAATTGATGAACTCACATTCACACGGCGAGGTGCAGTGTCAGAGCTATTTATCCTCGTCACCAATTCTAATGCACTTGGTATACCGGACAGGTTTCTTACTTGAAAAGGATAACTTTATTACGGACCTTATGTAGAAGCTGCATGCTTGAACCAGGTCCACAACTAGAGAACCCCGCCCCTAAGATTACCCGCGCTGAGGGTTCACTCGTCAGTACAATCAAGTGACACCTAAAGGCAGTAGGAGAGGTTATACCTACAATCACGACAGAAAGATAGAGAAAAAGGAGAGAAAGGAAGTGTGAGGGAGAAAAAGGGAAAAAAGAGAATGGGAATTTCACAGGATGTGGGCATCACTGGCAAGGCCAGCATTTGTTGCCCATCCCTGCTTACTCTTGAACTGAGTGGCTTGCTCAGCCATTTCAGAGGGCAGTTAAGAGTCAGCCACATTGCTGTGGGTCTGGAGTCACCTGTAGACCTGAAAAAGACAGTAGGTATCCTTCTCTAAAGGACAACAGTAGACCAGATGGGTTTTTGCTACAATCCATGTGATAACCATTACTGAGACTAGCTTCATCTTCCAGATTTATCAATTGAATTTAAATTCCACCAACTGCCTTACAAGGGTTTTAAAGCCATGTCCCAGAGCATCAGCTGGGGCTTCTGGTCCAGTGGCATTACCATTATGCTGCAGAAGCATTACCAGGCCAAAATTGAGCATGTGGAGATATCTGAATTGGTGACCAAAAGCTTGGCAACCAAAAGCTTGGGCAATGAGGTAAATTTTAGGAAGCATCTTAAAGAAGGAGAGAGAGGCAGAAATGTTTCAGGAGGGAATTCCAGAGCTTAGGGACCAGGCAATTGAAAGCAAAACATTTAATTTCCTGATTTGGCTAATCTAATTAGAACATAAGAAATAGGAGCAGGAGTAGGCCATTTGGCCCCTCAAGCCTGCCCTTCCATTCAATAAGATCACAGCTGATCTGCCCCAGGCCTCGTCATCTTTCGTGCCAGCTCCTCATAGCCTTCAACTCCCTGATATTTTAAAAATATGATAAGAAAGAATTCTCTTTTGGCAGAATCATTTACAATCTACAACATAAGCCCATCCAAAACTCTGTTAGCTATGTACTATGCAGCATGATGCAAATAGAGAGTGAATTGCGTGGACTATGTGGGTTAGATTGAGGGAGCTTGCAGTCCACACATGGGCCAAAGTTTAGATGCATTGAGGCATCCATTACTAACATTGCAGTATGGTTCCAACGCAATAGGTTTGAACACATTAAAACACAATCTCCTGCATAGATCCATCTCTTTACATGTGCTGTGCACTAGGGAGTATTCAAACTTTCAGCGCACTTTGAGATTCAGTCCGTATGTGAAAGTGCTTAAAAATGGAAAATGTTAACAGTTTCCTCATGACCCCACCCTGACTGATTGCTCTTCAATTCCTGTGTGTAAAGAAACATTCTTTTACCTCCCGGGGGTTATGTCACTCCTTGGCCTTCGCAAAGTACATTCTTGGTAAGGGAACAAAATTGAAGCTATGTGGCTGTTTTATGTAACTTTCCACCTGACCATCGCTCATCAATGAAGCTGGCAATGTGGGGAAATGGAGGGGAGGGGTTAGATATGATTGACCAAGCTAATGCAATGTAAGGGCAAAGATGGTGGCATAGTGGTAATGTTGCTTGGCTAGTAACCCAGAGACCCAGCCTAATGCTTTGGGGCCAGGGGTTCAAATCCTACTACTACAGCTGGTGGAATTTACTTTCTATTCTTTAAAAGAAAAACAAATCTGGAACATAAAGCTAGTCTCGGTAATGGTGGCCATGAAACGATCATTGATTGTCATAAAGATCCACCTGGTTTATCAATGCCCTTTAGGGAAGGAAATCTGCCATCCTTACCTGGTCTGGCCTACATGTGACTGTAGTTGACTCTTAACTGCCCTCTGAAATGTTAATTTCAAGGGTGATTGGCGTGGGCAACAAATGCTGCCTTGCCAGTGATGCCCACATCCCATGATAGAATGAAAAAAAGGCTGAATTTTACTGCCATTCAATGCTCCATTTGAGGCTGATGTTGACTGCAATTAATTCTTTCAGGAGATTTTTATGTATTGCTACCCATAGAAAACCAAGGAAATCTTCAGGGATGCACATACTAGAAGCAAAAGTGGAGGATCCAAGCTTGCTTTAGTCACAATAATTTCCAAAATCCCTCTGTTCATAAAGGCGGTGGATGTGTGCATACTCGCGTGGGGGCTTCCAGCATCTGAGGTGATGCCCACTGTTACCGAGATGGTCACTGGTTCCAAAATTCGGCCTTAGTGTGAATTGCTAGGGTGAACAATGAAGCAGATGGCGAGTGAGAATGCAATCGAGGGAGATAATTAGTTGTTAATGGACATTCTATGCTATTTCTGTGAAATTACACTGCATAATATATCACAGGAGCTGTGCAAAAAGTCTCCACTGGGTTGAGTAAGGCTAAGGAAAGAACTTTGCATTTATACAGCACCTCCTCCTGATGCCCCAACACATCACACAGGCAATGAAGGACTTGTTTATGGGGAAATATGGTAACCAATTTGTGCTCAGTAAACTCGCAGAGACAGCAATGAGGGAACTGACCACAGAATTACACAGTGCAGAAGAGGCCCTTCAGCCCATCGAGTCTGCACTGACACATGAGAAACACCTGACCTACCTACCTAATTCCATTTACCAGCACTTGGTCCATAGCCTTAAATGTTATGACGTGCCAAGTGCTCATCCAGGTACTTTTTAAAGGATGTGAGGCAACCCACCTCCACCACCCTCCCAGGCAGCGCATTCCAGACCGTCACCACCCTCTGGGTAAAAAGGTTTTTCCTCACATCCCCCCTAAACCTCCTGCACCTCACCTTGAACTTGTGACCCCTCATGACTGACCCTTCAACTAAGGGGAACAGCTGCTCTCTATCCACTCTGTCCATGCCCCTCATAATTTGTTTCAGTAAATTTGGTCAAGGGATAAGTATTGGCCAGGGCATAGGTTCATGAATCAACAGTTTGGTTTATATTTCACCTGGTTTCCTTTTACATTGACTTCAAGGCAGACAACTGCCCAAGTTGAAAATGTCCATGCCCCCTCGCTACCCCTGTAACTTCTCCCAGCATAACAACCCTCTGAGATCTCTCCTCTAATGATTTCCATTGCTCCACGATTGGCGGCTGTACCTGCAAGTACCTAGGCCCTACACTCTGGAATTCCGTCGGCCTCCCCGCCTCTCTACTTCTCTTTCCTCGTTTAAGGTGATTCTTAAAACCTACTTCTTTGACCAAACCTTTGGTAACTGGGCCTAATATCTCCTTATGGCTCGGTGTCAAACTTTTGTCTGATTACAATCCCGTCAAGCACTTTGGGCAGTTTTATTGTGCTATATAAATGCAAGTTGTTGCTGTTAATTCTTTCTCATTGCTTTTCTAGAC
This sequence comes from Carcharodon carcharias, assembly GCF_017639515.1. NCBI lineage: Eukaryota > Metazoa > Chordata > Chondrichthyes > Lamniformes > Lamnidae > Carcharodon > Carcharodon carcharias. The sequence continues at coordinate 224,908,216 of NC_054468.1, forward strand.
ACGCAAAAATTAAAGATTGAGCTGTTTAATCTGTTGAGAATAGCATAGATGTACTTAAGGGCAAAGTAGAGAAACACATGAGGGAGAAAGAAGCAGAGAGGCAGTAATAGATTAAGTTGAAGTGGGTGAGAACAGGTTTATGTGGAGTATACACACCAGCATGGACCGGTAGGTGTGTTTCTGTACTGCAAGTTCAATGAGTTTTTAATGCACATTTAAGATGAAGTTCCTTTTGTAGACTACATTTAGACCTTTAACTTCATCCACCATGCAGAGCTATGGCAAACCCTGATTTGAGTTTGGAGTATCACATCACTTAATCTTAGCGAACAAGCAAAAGGTGTGGTACATATACTTGGAGACAAGACAGAGCCATTCAGTTTTGGCAAAGGAGTCAGACAAGGATGTCTGCTTTCACCACAGCTTTTCACTGCCATCGGAGAAAAGGTTGCGAGGGAAGTCAGCTCTGCTCTCCCAGAACATCTTGGGGCCAGTCTAGGTGGTCACAACATCTGGAACATCCAGATGTGCTGATGACACTATCCTCATATTCGAAGACAAGCAAGAACTAGCTAAAGAGCTGACCAAGTCAAGTCTGAATTTGGGTTGAGAATCAACAGCAACAAGATATGCTCGATGACAATTCATGGTAAGAGCAGTGTGACGATTCAGTCAGCAACTGTTGGGACATACATCAACTTCTGGGATAGAAAGTGACTACAAATGGGTGGGGTGATGGCATAGTGGTATTGTCACTAGCTTAGGGAGGAGATAGCAGGGACGCTGGCCATAATTTTCAATATCTCTCTGGCCACAGTGCCAGAGGACTGGAGGACAGCCAACATGGTACCGTTATTCAAGAAGGGAAGATGGGATAAACCAGCGAACTACAGGCCAGTCAGTCTAACCTGAGTGGTGGGGAAACTATTGGAAGCAATTCTGAAGGACAGAATTAATCTACACTTGGAGAGGCAGGAATTAATCAAGGATAGTCAGCATGGTTTTGTTAAGGGGAGGTCATGTCTGACCAATTTGATTGAATTTTTCAAAGAGGTGACCAGGTGTGTAGATGAGGGCAATGCATTTGACGTAGTCTGCTTGGACTTCAGCAAGGCTTTTGATAAGGTCCCACGTGGGAGACTGATAACCAAGGTAAGAGCCCATGGGATCCAAGGCAAATTGGATCCAGAATTGGTTGAGTGGCAGGAAGCAGAGGGTGATGGTCGAGGGGTGTTTTTGTGATTGGATGCCTGTGTCCAGTGGGGTTCCACAGGCTGTTGAGTGAGGCAAGGGAGGAGATAACAGGGGCACTGGCAATAATTTTCAATACCTCTCTGGCCACAGGAGGTGTCCAGAGGACTGGAGGACAGCCAATGTGGTACTGTTATTCAAGAAGGGAGGAAGGGATAAACCATGGAACTACAGGCCAGTCAGTCTAACCTGAGCAGTGGGGAAACTATTGGAAGCAATTCTGAGGGACAGAATTAATCTATGTTTGGAGAGGCAGGAATTAATCAAGGATAGTCAGCATGGTTTTGTTAAGGGGAGGTCATGTCTGACCAATTTGATTGAATTTTTCAAAGAGGTGACAACATGTGTAGATGAGGGCAATGCATTTGACATAGTCTACTTGGACTTCAGCAACGCTTTTGATAAGGTCCCACATGGGAGACTGATAACGAAGGTAAGAGCCCATGGGATCCAAGTCAATTTGGCAAATTGGATCCAGAATTGGCTGAGTGGCAGGCAGCAGAGGGTGATGGTTGAAGGGCGTTTTTGTGACTGGATGCCTGTGTCCAGTAGGGTTCCACAGGGATCAGTGTTGGGTCCCTTGCTGTTTATGGTATTTATAAATGATTTAGACTTGAATGTAGGAGAGTTGATTAGTAAGTTCGCGGATGACACGAAAATTGGTGGGTTGGTAAATAGTGAGGAGGATAGCCTTAGATTACAGGAGGGACTGGTCAGATGGGCTGATCAGTGGCAAATGGAATTTAATCCGGATAAGTGTGAGGTGATGCACTTGGGCAGGACAAACAAGGCACGGGAATACACAATGAGTGGTAGGACCCTGGGAAGTACCGAGGATCAGAGGGACATTTGTGTGCAAGTCCACCGGTCCCTTAAGGCAGTGGGACAGTTAGATAAGGTGGTTGAGAAGGCTTTTGGGATACTTGCCTTTATTAGCCGAGGCATAGAATATAAACGCAGGGAGGTTATGCTGGAACTGTATAAAATGCTGGTTAGGCTACAGCTAGAGTATTGCGTGCAGTTCTGGAATCCGTATTATAGGAAGGATGTGATTGCACTAGAGAGAGTGCAGAGATTTACCAGGATGTTACCTGGGCTGGAGATTTTTAGTTGTGAGGAGAGATTGGATAGACTGGGGTTATTTTCCCTGGACCAGAGGAGATTGAGGGGGAACATGATTCAGGTGTATAAAATTATGAGGGGCATAGATAGGGTAGACAGGAAAGAACTCTTCCCCTTGGTGGAGGGATCAGTAACCAGGGGGCATAGCTTTAAGGTAAGAGGGAGGAGGTTTAGAGGGGATGTGAGGAAGAATATTTTCACCCAGACTGTGGTGGGAATCTGGAACTCATTGCCTGATAGGGTAGAGGCAGAAACCCTCATAACATTTAAGAAGTATTTGGATGTGCACTTGTGATGCCATGGCATCCAAGACTATGGACCTAGTGCTGGAAATGGGATTAGAATAGTTAGGTACTTGTTTGACTGGCCCAGACTCGATGGGCCGAAGGGCCTTTCTCTGTGCTGTAGACCTCTATGACTCTATAAATCTAGGGGTAATGCTTGGGGACTAGGGTTCAAATCCCACCATGGCAAATGGTGGAATTTGACATTCACCTATGTCCATTAGGGAAGGAAATCTGCTGTTCTTAACCCTGGTCTGGCCACAACAATGTGGTTGACTCATAAATGCCCCCTGAACAAGGGCAGTTGGGGATAGGCAATAAATGCTGGCTGAGCCAGCGATGCCCACATCCCATGAATGCCCACCACAACTTGTCAGCTGAATGAAGTATGGAGGGCATCCGACATCAGCAGGTACTTGGAAAAAACACTGTGCAAGCTCCCTGGCATCGTGCTGTCGGGGTGTGAGAGCTGGAGCCTCAAAAAGGCGGGTGAAACAACAGTTACAGCTTTTGAAATGTGGCTGTGGCGAGGGGTCTCTTTGGAATCCCCAATGAATCTATGCCGCCGGGGGGAGGCGGGGGAGGGGGAAATCAGCACCTCATGGGGTCTGAAGAGAAGAAGCAGAAATCGAGGACATACGACCACTGGAAAAGGAGGGTGGTGAGTGTCTGCCATCTGGTGATGACAGAGACGAAAGAACAGGCCAGCTTGGAGGAGAATTGGGTAGGCGGGTAGCATCAGATACTAGGCGGGATGAGGAATGACCAGAATTATAGTGAACAGAGAGAGAGAGAGATATCCCCTTCATGGGCTATAGCTAATTGTGGATTGGAAGATGAAGCAAAGTGGTTTATTTTTCTGATAATAATTACTGATTAATAATTATTCAATTTAAAAGGAGGCAATGGCGAGATACTAAATTAAGTGGCTGACCTATGTCACAGAATGACTTTAATCACCCCCTGTATTTCTCCAGAAGAGACCGTTTTCTGGTGGTCTCACCCTCGTCACAGCTACTGAAACACAGAGTGATTCCCCCACTGCCACTTTAAAACGACTCGTGGACATAATCTGGGAAGTCGGAAAATAAATATCTAGAAAACCTGAGAGAGCGATGGGGACGGGGGAGGGGAGGGGGGAGTTTTCCAAGTTCTCGAGTTAGTCAGTGGTTAGCCCAGCGATGATGAAGTATTATCCAGTCGCCTTCTGGCACTCAGGAAACTGTGTCTGACACCTGGTGTGAGAAGCCGCAAACAGTAGCTGCCAATTTAGCCAGACTGCTGCAGCCTTCCCAGGAGGCTGGGAGTCCGACAGGTCACGTCCTATGTCTGGCACCACCTCTCCCCTTCTCCACATAAAATCATTGCTTTCCATCCCAGTCTCGTGTGCTCCCAGCCAAGGAAAACAGAAAGGGAAAAAAAAACACAAAGCAAGGGTTTCTTAGAGGCTGGGGGGGGGGGCAGGTTGGGGGGAGACAGAGAGAGAGAGAGATTTTGTGTACTTTTTAACCTGGTTTTTCTTGGCTTGGACTCCCCGGTGCAGATTCCATCCAGATTATGGAGTTCGTCTTAGGTTTCAAGAGAAATGACAATATGAATTGGCACCCTGCTTGTTAAGTATGAGTTTTATTCAGACGAGCAACCTGCAAAAAGGGCAAAAGCAAACTCACCTTTAAGCTAGACCTTTAAGATGCACAAGAAAGACTTGCATTTGTGTAGCGCCTTTCACGGCCTCAGGATATCCCAGAGTGTTTTACAATCAATGAAGTGCTTTCGAGGTTCAGTCACTGTTAACATAGAAACTAGGAGCAGGAGTAGGCCATTTGGCCCTTCGAGCCTGCTCCGCTATTCATTATGATCATGGCTGATCATCCAATTCAATAGCCTGCTCCCACTTTTTCCCCATACCCTTTGATCCCTTTTACCCCAAGAGCTATATCTAACTCTTTCTTGAAAACATACAATATTTTGGCCTCAACTACTTTCTATGGTAGCGAATTCCACAGGCTCACCACTCTCTGGGTGAAGAAATTTCTCCTCATCTCAATCCTAAATGGTCTACCCCATATCCTCAGACTGTGACCCCTGGTTCTGGACTCCCCCATCATAGGGAACATCCTTCCTGCATCTACCCTGTCAAGTCCTGTTAGAATTTTATAGGTTTCTATGAGATCCCCCCTCATTCTTCTGAACTCCAGTGAATATAATCCTAACCGACTCAAACTCTCTTCATATGTCAGTCCCGTCATCCCAGGAATCAGTCTGGTAAACCTTCGCCGCACTCCCTCTATAGCAAGAACATCCTTCCTCAGATAAGGAGACTAAAACTGCACACAATATTCCAAGTGTGTTCTCACCAAGGCCCTGTATAATTGCATCCCTGCTCTTGTACTAGAATCCTCTCGCAATGAAGGCCAACATACCATTTGCCTTCTTTACCACCTGCATGCAGGACTCCAGTGCAGACCTGTTGTAAGTGTAGGAAATGCTGCAGCTAATTTGTGCACAGCAAGTTCCCACAGACTACAACGTGATAATGGCCAGATAATCTAGCTGTTTTTCGTTACTGTTGGGATTGAGGAGTAAATATCGGCCAGGGCACTACAGAGAACTTCCCTGCTCTTCTTCAGAATGCCACCATGGAATCTACTATACCCACCTGAGAGGCCACACAGGGCCTTGGTTTAATGTCTCATGTGAAAGGCAGCACCTCCACTAGCACTCCCTCAATACTGCACTGTAGTGTCAGCCTGGATTCTGTGCTCAAGTCTCCAGAGTGGAGCCTGAACCCACAATCTTCTGACTAAGAGGTGAGAGTGCCATGGCTGGCATGCACACTAGGGATATATATTTGAGAAGGAAAAATTGGCAGGGCTGTAGGGAAAGAGCATGAGGGAGTGGGACTAATTAGGCCACAGCCACCAACAATAAAAAAACTCGATTCAAAGGGGCCTTGCAGCCGTCAGAAATCAGTCCGAGCTACACGGCTTCCATTGCTGCCTCTGAGCTCGCGACCCCAAAATCATGTCTCAGCGACCCCACTGGTGGCCACGACCCACAATTTGGGCGGCCCTGCGCCAAAATTTGGGGCAACTGCCACAGAGGCTCAATGGGGCAAAGCCACCAGCTCTGGTCCTCCCATCATAGTTAGGTGAGGGGCTGGAAACTGTGTTAAACCACTCAAGCTGAATGTTTGACATGAAATGAGTATTGTAAATATAAGCTATAATCGTAACTGTAGTGAGGCATCTGAGAGTGCCATATGCTCTACTGAAAGAAACTGATCTGTTTAGCACTTTTATGTAACGTCTACTTTGAACTGTTATGTAATGTACTTTTATTAACTTTATGAATAGGGTATATTGTTGGAAAAAAAATGTCACAGCAGCATCTCAATCTGCTAGTCTATAGATGACACCTATCAATGCTGAGGTATATACTCATTCCAAGAATTAATCGAATAACCACTTTGTCATTTTTCATTTTATTGGGAGAATTTTGCAAGCAAGTGTTCCACAGATTGGTGCTAAAATTAGAGGGATGGTGGTGGAGGGGGTTGGGGAGGTGGGGTGGGGATAGGAATTAGTGTATGGCTTAGGATTAACCCTGCGTTAGGGTTAGAGTAAGGCTTAGGACCCTGCGTTAGAGTTAGAGTAAGGCTTAGGGTTAACCCTGGGTTAGGGTAATGATTAGGGTTAGGCACCATTTGTAGCAAAATGGTGATTGTTTACAACTTTAAGAATATTGGTTACAATGTTACTAAACACAGCAGTCATAGAACAACTTTACTCTTATCCTTCCCTTCCCAGATGCACTCATTTTGACCACCCATATGGGCTAAGAGAATAAAATTTCACCTTTGCGCACTCCTGTTAACATTATGTAATACTCTCCCACTGGGTGAAGTTCTACACCATCAACCCTAGCACAGGAATTAAGTACTTAAAGGTTTATAGGAATCAGGAGGTTGGGTTTTCCTGGAATTTGCTGCTTGCTTTGGGAAACCCTTGCTAATTTATTCATTGTAATAGAGTCAAGAGACGTCTGATTCAAGTCCAAGTGATAAATGAAGTGGTCACAAGGCATCATTTCTTTCAGCTTTCAACAATTTGACACAGCAGAACACTTAAACATTTAAACTTGAACATTTAAACCTCCCATTGTCATCAGGCTGGGGAACAGCTTTGGATTTGAGGTTGAAAAGGTGGGAAGGTTACAATTGGGAAGCATCTGTTTGAATGGAAAATTACTCAAGGTGCTCCTCCTCCCTCTTACTCCTCACCTGCCTCCCCCTTTCCCATTCCTCCCCTCTTTTTCCTACTTCCTCTGCCATCTCCTTTGCCTTCTTCCCTACCTCTTCCATTGACTTCCCTTTTAGCCCTTGCCTTCCTCTTTCCTTTTCCTCTTCCCTCTCCCCTTCCACCTTCTCTCCCTCCCCCTCTTTCCCCTCCCCTCACCCTTTCTTCCTCCCCTCTCTCCCTCCCGCTCATCCTCCCTCTCACCCTCCATCTCTCCTCTCTCCTTCCTTCTCCCTCCCCCCTTTCACTGTCCATTTTCCTCTTGCATCTCCCGCCGCTCCTTCCCGCTGCTTGTCCCCTTCCATTGCCCCATTCTCTTCCATTCCCTCTCCCCTTCCCCCATTTTCCCCTCTCCCTCTGCTTCTATCCTTCTTTCCCGATCCCAACCCATCTCCCCAACCCCTTCTGCCTCCTTCCACACCTTCCCCTGCCCCCAAACAACCATCAGCTCTCCCAGCAGATATGCTACCTAATGTAGAATGGAAGCAACAGGACTCTTTCCCCACAGCTCTACAAATATTTCCTTTATTTACAAGTGATGGCTAGGACACGATACCACCCATGGAGCCGAACCCATCGTGGGCTGATGTCATGAGAATGGAAGAAATAAACCACAAAGAGAGAAATGTTGCCTTTTCTTCCTGGAACTATACTCCTAAACCCACCAGACAAGAGCTGACACTAGAAGGATATATTTGCACAGAGCTGGTTGACAATAGGAATCTGCAGCATCTGGACTATTTCCTATGGGATGAACTGATCTAAACTCACTAGCAACAATACAGGGCTGGCTTCTTGGAATTAAATCTGCATTGATTCAAGCTGTTCCTGTCACTCATATGTATGACAGGAGGCTATTATTTATTTTTAAAACCTGTTGAAATCGCCCTGTGCAATATTAGCAACTAATGAGACAGCATGTTGCATTGGGAGTTCTTTACACACTATTTTAACTGTTCAAACAGATCTGTTACAGATATGGGGTAGTGCATTGTATTGCACTGGTTCAAATCACTTTGTTCTGGGAAGTTAAGTTCATACATCTGGTCATTTGGAACTGGTACCAGAATTAAAAATGACCATGAAAGCTGTTGGAATGTTGTAATAAAACACAACCGATGTTAGAATATGGTTTGACATAATTTGCCCAAACTCAAAACTTGACAAAATTTTACCAGCATGCATTGAAAGGCCAAAAGACCTTTCCAAAGTAAACTGTAGAATGCTGCAAACTGTTTTTCAGAGTTAAGAAAAACTGTAACTGGTAAAAGACATTCCTAAATTTGAGAAGGTGGATGGGAGGACCTTGGAACCAACTCTCAACCATTGCTCACTTTGATCAGGAAATGAAATTGAGGGTGGGTTTTTACTCCATGGTTTTAGACAAAGAATTCAACATACTATTGGACATTTTATATTAAGAAGAACTTTATAGGACAATAAGATCATGTTAAGATAACATCTAGATCCACTCATGGGAAAAAAGGTGTACAAAACCACTTGCTGCTGCAGTCAAGAGCAATGGCTGCCAGCTAAAGGGATACATCGAGCCACTGGTGAACTGACAACTCAATGGTGTTCATATGTGTGAAGATTTTGCTATAGCCACTTGGGATTGGAGTAAAGAGATGGATCTGCGCATGTTTATGTATAATCTGAGATTACTTTGGGACAGTGCTTTCGGAGGCTAACTTGTAATCTGTTGCTAATTTTTAAATAAAAGGAACTTGTTCCAGAACTCTTTGTTTTGCATTGCTTTTTTCCATGGATCAGAACTTTGTAAAATGTTTGAGTTACACATGTTCACTAATGTCCTTCAGAAAATGAACCTGCCACCTCAAATGTGACTCTAGTTCTAATTTACGTGGTTGTCTCTTATTGCCTTCAGGGCATCAATGATGGTAGTAAATACCTATTGCTGATGTTGCCCACATCACAAGTTTTTAAAATTGCATAACATGCCTTCAACCCACTGTCATGCCCAGTACTGGCATGTCATATTAGGAACTTTCAGTCAATACTTCTAAAAATTGAACACAAGCAAGTTGTTAATATGGCTGCCGCAAATCATATGACTTTTGCCATTGGGTCTACGGAAACTATCAAGTCTCTGACGATTACCTAATTAAAGATAGACATAGGGAATGGTACCTCAGAGCCATTTGTGGAATTCATACATCTCTTTGTTTAAGGATGGGCCAACATCTAAAGACCAAGGGGTTTCCAGACAGCCTGCCTCCATGTTTCATACTGGACAAAAGGGAATATCAAAACTCAATGACCACTATCAACTTCCAATTGTGTCATAATGGCCTCCCCCATTCAAACTATACTGGTGGGTCTCAGAAGTGTTAACCCAGTAGCTATGTGATTGAAACTAGTGTCAGGGACTGCATCTTTATTAACCCAGGAGCCAACAGATCCATTAGAATCCTCAGTCATCAGTCAGTCTGAGAACCACACTCTGAAACTAGCTGCAAACCACCATCAAACAGCCAAAGTACCTAATCTGTTCCAGTTTTAAAGTTCACCTGCATACCATCCTCCTTGATATTTGACTACAGCAAGCTTCAGAATCTGCTGTGAACCCTTCGCTTTACAAGACCCTCACTTCAACTTTATATCATCAAATGCATTCAAGAAACCATAGATTTGCCACATGGGAGACATGAATCAGAGAATTAATTGTAATCTGTAAAAGTGCACTATCTTTATCTATATCCAATCTTTGTGTGCATGCATGAAACCAAGAGTTGCGTTAATTCAAGGTAAATGTGTGAGAATAAACATCCTTCTTTCTTGTAAACTCACAAAAGCATGCTGCTGAATTGTTCATTTCAAATACGCACTCCAAGGGTAAGAAAAGACAAACCTCTTTCCATACAAAACGTACTGATTATGAGCAGTAAGAGAGCACATACATTCTGTCCATTCTTTCTAGCACAGCTCTGGATTTGTTGTCAGTACTGACCATTTTGAGGCTGAGTTTAAAACAATTGTAGCTTATATTATCCAAACTTTTTAGTTTATAGGTTGACTGGAAGCTATTGTGCAACTCTTAAGAAATCCATGCTTCTAGACAAGAACTTTTTTCCTAAATGAATAAAATTTAGTTTTCTTTTCACATTGTACTGCAACTTGTAAGAAGAAACATCACATTCAACTGCCAAGATAGGCCGCTGCCTCGCCCAGTTTATAAAAGGAAGAATTTAAGTTACATAGCACCTTTACTGTCCCCTGGACATCCCAAAGGATTTTAGAGCTAATGAAGTAGTTTTGAAGTATAGTCACTATTGTAATGTAGGAAATACATCAGCCAATTTGTGCACAGCAAGATCCCAATGTTAGTTGAGAGGTAAATATTGGCCAGGACACTAGGATGAACATATTTACTCCTTCTAAATAGCGCCATGAGGTATTTTACACCCACCTGTGAAGGCAGACAGAATCTCAGCTGGAAGCCAGCTCCTCTGACAATGCAGCATTCCCTAAGTGACACCAGATTTATGGTCCATTTGCTGGTCTGGTATTTGAACCCACGGCTTTCTCATTCAGAGTATAAGTGCTACCAGCTGAGTCATGGCTGGCTTCTATAATAGAGGGACAACCTGGAACCTTATGCTGTATCAGGTTCAGCTCCACAGCTCTCATTACCAACTGAGTCGTGTGGGAACTTGCAATGAAATGTGCTATATATGGTTTAATATTATCACCAGGAGCACATTCCTTCAGCAACGCACTGAAAACCCATCAAGGACAAATTTAGGAGAAAGAATTGTTCTATTCAATCCCTAAATCTCATTTAGTTTTCCAAAGGATTGTGCAGAGTTTGAGTTCTGAAGAAGATTCATATTGGACTCCAAATGTTAACTCTGTTTCTCTCATCTCCACAGATGCTGCCAGACTTGCTGAGGTTTTCCAGAACTTTCTGTTTTTATTGCAGAGTTTGAGGAATTACTCTGGCTACACAGCAAGCTCAAAGTGTACAAGTATTTAATGAAATCCAGGTTCTAAACCATAGGTGCTGTAAATGGTCAATATTAAAATCACAGCTGGATTTAAAACCTCCATATTTCACATCAAAGAACAAATGATTTGGAAGCAAAATGCAAAACTGACTGAATAAACATTCGTGAATTGTATTTATTAAGCATTATCAGATCTTGAGTTTGCACCAAGTTTTGACCTGTGAAATATTTGGAACTGTAGAAGATCAGATTACCTCATGTAAATCCAAGAACTGTTCAGATCTTTTTCCCTCTCTTTGTATTTCCCCTGTCAACATTCTACCCTCCCCACCCCCTCTTAAGGGTAATAACACCTCACTGAGCGTTAAAGTTTAACCGGACCCTGATACAATCGGCCTAGGTACCTCACTCAAGTCACCATGTCATGCTTAAATCTTTTATAAACCTCTGGATAGGCCACAGCTGGTGTATTGTGCCCAGTTATAGGTGCCACCCTTTAGGAAGGAGGTCAAGACCTTTGGAGAGTGTTACGTAAAGATTTACTAGAATAGTACCAGGGTTTCTGAAAATGGCATTGTGCACTTTGTGCACTTGAGGCTACCATACATACATGTACCAGCAGAGGGAGTTGGCTAGGAAGAGAATAATAAATAATAAAGGATTCAAGCTTAACAGCTCGTGCAGTTCTAATTCTAAATGCCTCAGGCTGAAAATATAACTATTTCTGCCCTCAGAACTTCACATTCAATTATCTGGAGAAGCTGGAACTGTTTTGCTTAGAGTAAAAAGGTTAAGGGGAGATTTAATACAGGTATTCAAAGCATGAAGGGTTTTGATAGATTACGGGTGGAACTTTTCCCACAGGAGTGGGAGGAATTTTCAGAAATACAAGTGTCGGGTCAGTGGGCCAACTCATTCCCACCTCCTGGTGATCTCCCCAGAAAAGTCAGCACTGGCAGGGCATACTTTCCTGGGAGCAGCAGGTAGACAACCTACTTAATTAACTTCCAATTTGTGGGTTAATTGGGGTTGATGCAGGGATCTTCCCAGCAGTGAATGGGCCCCCTACTGAGGGCCAAGCCCAGCAGGTGCCTGCATGGAGACAGCTTGCCAGCGGCTGTCCAGGAGTGGACCCAGCGAGGTCTCCTACACTCACCATCCCTTCACCACCCCTTACTCCCCCCACCGAGCCTCCTCATCAGTGTGCCACAGCTATTGCTGCCCTCCATCCTGTGGAGGGGTTTTCCCCTGAGTAGGTTTGCAGTCTCAGGAACCAGCCTTAACTGGACGGTGAACCCGAGAGGTGGCCTCTTAATTGGCTGCCTCCAGGAAGATCTCCCAGGCGGGTGCCCTGACAAGGAAGAAATGGCCCTGACTCACACTCATCCTCAGAGCGGAAGATCCCCCCTAAGGGTCAATATAGTCAGAAATGATGAAAAGTCATTGACCTGAAACATTAACTATGTTTCTGTCCCCCACAGAGGCTGCCTGACCTGCTGAGTGATTTTAACGTTTTCTGTTTTTTGTTTCAGATTTCCAGCAGCTGCAGTGTTTTGCTTTTAAATCCAGTGACTCCCTATAGTCACCTGGTGCGATCTGACGGCCCCTTGAGCTTCAGTTTCACATCATGGGCAGGGTTTTCGGGTCGTCGGGCAGGGACAGGAGTGGCTGGGCCACGCTCTGCCGCCCGCGATCGGGCCCCGAACGCGATTTCACACTGGCTAGCCAATTAGCGGCAGCGTGAAGGGCGCACCGAGGGGTAGGGGTTTGGGGGGTAGGGGGTGGTGGTGAGAGGGGGAGCGCAGAAGTCTGCGCATGCGCAGGGGGAGCTCCCTGAGGCAATGAGCTGCCTCAGGGAGCTGAAGAATTTTAAACCTTAAAATAAAGATTCTAAGAATTACAGTAACGTGTCCCCACGTGTGACTCGGTCACGTGAACAGTGTGACAGCAAATGGCCTCTTTCTGTGCTGTATGAAAGAAAGAAAGACTTGCATTGATGTATAGTGCTCCCCAGTGTGACAGCAAGCGCCATCCTGTTGTGTGTCAGCTGTAGCTCGGTGGGTAGAACTCTTTCTTCTGAGCTGTTAGGATCAAGTCTCATTCCAGGTCTCAAGCACAATAATTAAGGTGAGACTCCAGTGCTGTACTGAGGGAGTGCTGCACTGTCAGCGGCCCTGTCTTTTTAATAAGATGTTAAAACTGAGGCCCCACCTGCCTGCCTAGGTGGACATCAAAGATCTCCTGGCACTATTTTGAAGGAGAGCAGGGGAATTCACCCCGGTGCCTTGACCAATATTAATCCCTCAATCAACATCACAAAAAAGAACGGTTTACCTGGTCATTATCACATTGCTGTTTGTGGGATCTTGCTGAGCATATTTTGGATGCTGCATTAAACTGCATAACAACAGTGAATGCACTTCAAAAAATACTTTGTTGGTTGCACACCACTTTGAGATGTCCAGCAGTCATGAAAAGCACTATATCAATGCAAATCTTTCTTTCTTTTATACAGCACAGAAAGAGGCCATTCAGCCCATGATGGCCCTTTGAGAGATCTGCCCAATCAGTCCCGCTGCTCCATAGCCTGCGTGATAGTGAATCATTGACAGTAACAAATCACCTCATGCCAGCCATCACCGTTTCTGCAACAAAGCGCAACAAATATCTTTTCTCATTGTTCAGCACTTGCCTTTTCTCCCCCTCCAGATCATCATCGGTCCCTCAAAGTGAGAAGGATACTGGCCGCAGAGCGCAGCCCAGTCTTCTTACATCAGGAATCTATTGCATGGCTGCTGCCTGACAGTTCGGGCTGACCAGGTGACTCTCCCACTCTTACCGCCTGCCATTGGAACATTGGAAGGATTTGCAGGTTTGCGATCAAGCTGCTTCACCACGTTATGAAGACGCCTTCCAAGGCCATCAAGTCCCAGAGCAGGACAGGACTGTAACCCAGGGCTTCTGGCTCAGAGGCAGGGGTGCTACCTATCGCACCACAGGACCTCCACAGCCCCTATCCAAATACACAGATTATGGGTTATTTCCAGCAAGGTGTAACAGAAAGAGCGCCCCCCCCCCCCGCCCCCCCCCCCACCACCACCATGACCAAATGAGAGCATCACCCAAAGGCAACCTATCACACACCCAGTATCAATTCCATTCCAGTTACAGAGAACAAGATTCTCCGAGATCAAAGGGAAAGAAACTGAATACTGGCGAGGAGAAGCGAAAACAGAAAATGCTGGAAAATATAGACAGCAGGTCTGCCAAGATCAGGAAAGATAAAAGACAAGGCTAATGTTCAGGGTAGGGAGATCTTTCATCAGAGCCCCACCCACAGCCTCCCACTTTTCAAAATCTGACAGACCAGCTTGTGTCTTTTTCTGAGACGCACTGTGACCCGTACAAAATGGCATTATTGTCTCCAATTTTCAACACGTACATTTAGAAATGAAATAATCAAAGTCACCGCGAGAAGGAAGATAAACACAGCTCCATCGATGTTAGAAAGCGAATTCTTAAGCAATGACGTGACTTATCAGGTTTTCCCCAAATGTTTCAGGTCATCATCTCAGAGTCAGCTTCCCCTGTCGGAGTGTTGGTGTCTCACGCATATTCACCTCAGAGAAATCAGGCTCTTTGGTTTTGTTCCTCTACAATGCCACCCCTCACCACCTTCCTGATAATTCTCCCCCACTGAATGGACCTGCAGCCTAACCTGTCACACAAGGACAGCATCCTCGACAGTACAGCACTCCCTCAGAACCGCACTGAATTAGCAGCGGGCACTCTGTTCTCTGGTCCTAACGTAGATCTCACAATGTCCTCACTCCAAGGTGAGCGTTCCAGCAAGTGAACCAAGCTAGTACTCACCAACCTGCTCAAAAAAGAAGGACTTGCATTTGTATAGTGTCTTTCATGACCTCAAAGCACTTTACAGATAGTGAAGAAGTTGGTGAAGTGAAGTCACTGTTGTAATGTGGACAATGCAGGAGCCAATTTGCACACAGAAAACCTATTTAAAAAATCAATGTGATAATGACCAGGTAATCTGATTTTTGTTGTGTTAATTCAAGGCAAAATATTGGCCTGGACACCATGGAGAATACACTTGTGTTTCTGCAAGAAAGAGGAGTTGACTTGGAGGATCACTCGTGATTGAATTGAATCAGTTTGAAGGTCGAATGGCCTATTCCTGCTCCCATCTTCTTCAAGATACTGCGAGGGGATCTCTTATGTTCAGCTGAGAGGGGCAGACAGCAACTCTGTTTATCGTTTCATTTGAAGGATGGCACCCCTGACAGTGTAGCGCTCCCTCAGTACTCCCTCAGCCTGGTGTGTCCACCATTGGTGTGTCTTTTAACATCTGGCAACACAACATGCAACTATTGGTTGTGAAGGAAAAAGGTGTGGAGTGATGGAGGAGGGTGGGAAGAGGGGCAGGGAGGTGAGGGGGAGGGAGAGGCTGAGAGAAGAGGAGGGTGAGTGGGGAGGAGGAAGCAGAAAGGAGGAGGGAGATGAGGGAGGGGAGGGAGGTGAAGGAGGGAGAAAGTGGAGAGAGTTAGAGTGGGGGGGACATGGAGAAGAGAGAGACAGAGATGGGGAGCAGGAGAAAGAAGGGGGAGAGGAAATGAGTGGGGGGTGAGAGAGGTTGAGGGAGTGGGAGGCAGAGGGAAGAGAGCAAAGGGGAACCAGAGAGAGGAGGAAAGGGGAATGGTGGGGAGGAAAGAATTGTAAGAGATGGAGGAGAAGGAGCAAGGGAGATGGAGCAGATGAAGAAAAGATCGAGGGAAGGGGAAGTGGATGGGGAGAGAGTGGGGTAGATAGAGAGGGAGAGGGAAGTGCAGAGGGAGAGGACAGTCTCCAGCTCCATAGTCAGAGTAGGGCTCGATCTGCAGCCATGCTCTGTGGTGGTCTAGGGAGGTTTGGACAACAGCCTGAGAACCGTGTGCTGAGCTTTATCTTTCAGGAATGTTACTTGGTCTTACGAATGATGTTTGTCAGCTGGCTTTTAACTGTGTGCTAAAGGGGCAAAAGAAAACTTGAAATAGAGCAGCTAGATGCTCATTAATGCCTCCAATCAAGGAGCGTCCTGGGAACAGTGACACCTCGGGATGACATCTGACCTGGATTTCCTGCAAAAAAGTAAACAAAACAGATCGTAGAATTCACAAACCTTAAACCCAAAGGGCTGGATTTATCATGTACAACACACCATAATGTTCAGTCCTACCCTAACCAAGAACGAAGAGAGAGAGGTGCTGAAAACGGAATTAATTGTTCTTACCTACAAACTGTCTTGTTTTGAAATCAACACGAAACTCATTCTGACACAATAGCACCCTCTGAGGGCAAAAGCAAGATACTGCCTCTAAAACCTCCACACAACAGCTAGTCTGCTGTTTGTGGAAGTAATCGGATAGATTACAAGTGCTAGCAAAGGCATGATGGGCTGAATGGCCTTCTTCTGTGCTGTGTGGTTCTATGATTGTGCTGACGTGCCGCTGCAGCAGATCTTGGGTTCCTGGTTAAAAGCACTAGAGGCGAAACACAGTCCTGGAAGTGCTCTGGTCAAGTCATGACCTGAAACTGGATTTATCTTTTAGCTCCTTACCCCAGCAGATGTGCTGAACTAACCTGACTCGATCCAAAGCACGAAGCAGCTTTCTACTGCAATGAGCCCAGGGGAGAAAAGATTTTCTTTTCGTGATTTCTGCCAAATACAGATGCCAGCAACTTATCTCTCGCCAACACTAGGCTCTGCAAAAGAGTGAGGTGGCCAAAACAAGACAAGGAGGCAAAAGGTTCTTAAGAATTCATTTTTAAATCAGCTTTTCATGTAATCTTTTACCCCTGTTTGTTTTAGTGTAGATTCTTAATCGGCTGTCCAGTCATTTCAGGTAGTGCATGGAATTAGAATCCATGTGGCATTGGTGAGACGACACCTGGAGTACTGCTTGCAGTTTTGGTCTCCTTGCTTAAGGAGTGATATACTTGCATTGGAAGCATTTCAGGGAAGACTCAATTGGTTGGTTCCTGGGATGAAAGGTTGAGTAGATTGTGCCTATATACATCGGAGTTTAGAAGAATGAGGGATGATCTTATTGAAACATATAAGATTCTGAGCAGGGCTTGACAGGATAGATGCTGAGAGGGTGTTTCCCCTCATGGGTGAATATGGAACTAGGGGCCACAGTTTCAAAATAAATGGTCTCCCATTTCAAATGGTGATGAGGAGGAATTTCTTCTCTCAAGGGGCCGTTAGTGTTTGAAATTCTCTCCCGTAGAGGGCAGTATATTCAAGGCTGAGTTGGACGGATTTTTTATCTACAAAGGAGTCAAGAGTTATGAGTTAAGATAGGAATGTGGAGTTAAGGGGTACTTCAGATCAGCCATGGTCATACTGACTGGCAGAACGTGCTCGAGGGGCCAAATGGCCTACCCCTGCTCATATTTCTTAAGTTCTCAAGTTATTAATACAGAACAAAAAGAGGCCTTTCAGTCCGACTGGTCCAACCTGGCACTTCTGCTCCCCACGAGTCTTTCCCTGCCCTAGTTCATCCCAGCCTATCAGTGCCTTAGTCCATCTGGTGCATGAAAGGAACATGGCTGAAACTGCACTGCATAATGAGTCACAAATTTTGATGCCATTTCTCTCTGCACTATTTTAATAGAAGGCTTTACCTATTTAAAAACAAATCAGGTGAAACATTTGCTAGAACAGTTCATTTCCCCCCATTCGGAATCCCCTTCGCAAGCAAAATATAGCTAGGTGCACCCAATTACTGGAGAAGTTATAGAAAGTTATCTTTGGACTGCACAGAATACCATCAGAGGTCCAAATGCTTGTTCAGGTACAAGGCTTAATAGCCAAAAGGCTTGACTTGTGTATGAAGTAGCAAAGGATGAACTGCAGATGGAGGACGAGTGGTGCCATCTTTTGTAGAGCTGGGACACCTATAGCCAATGCTTCTCTTAAAGAGATGCTTCAGGGTCACATTGGAACAAACTCCAGAAACATGAATAACCCAGAGCACAAGAATTTGTCTCTTCTTGTTGAGAGCATAACAAAGGCCTGGATTTTTTTGCGAGGACGGTGAAGGTCTCCAGCCTTGCCAAAATGGTGTGGGAACACCGATTCTGGAAGTCACACCCTCGAACCCGGCACCCACCATTTTCACTGGGGTGAGAGCAGGGCTTTTGCACATCCATGGCAGCTGAATATTGAAAAGCTGCCTTCAGGCAGGTCCAATATTCGTTAGCGGGCGGCCCAAAACACTACTCGCAAGCTTTGGATTATGAGGAAAAGGTCTAAAGCTGGGGGAGTTATTTGGAGAGGTGGGTTACCCTTTTGGATAGGTTCAGGTACCCCTTTGGGAGAGATAAGGTGCCTTTTGAGAAAGATAAGGTGCCCTTTGGGAGAAGTAAGACGCCCTTTGGGAAAGGTAAGGTGCCCTCTTGGAAAGGCAAGGTGTCCTTTGGGATTGGTAAAAATAGACATGAATTTGCATAAAAAGTGGATAAGCTCAGTGGAACTGTCAAGCTTTCAAGGCATTTAAATTCCTTGCTCTTTAAATTTTAAAAAATCCAGTCTGCAGTTAAAAGAAAAATTAGTTCTTGCAATTTCACTCTGTCTGTTGACATAAGCCTAAGGTTTATCATTACAAGATTAATGCTGCATGACTGATTCCATAACTTAACATTATCACAGTGGAATGCCTGTTACTTCAGTTTGACTGCTCCAAGTGGTTATAAAGTTTTTGCTCTGGGGCCATGAATACAAGTATATGTTTTATAAGGGATTAAGTACTTGAATAAAAGTTTGCTTTTATAGGGATTTAGTAGGTGAAGGAATGTAAATGTGTTTTTATCAATGAGAGTTTTTTTTTAAATAGTGAAACCATCAATAGAATTCTAACCTATTTCATCTCAGCATGAATCCTGAGGTCTGTCCATGGTGGATTCTGGGTAAGTTGGCTTGGAGGGTGTAACAGCAATAGGTGGTGGGTAGGGGGGCATGGGTTGGCATGAGTTGGCACTGTTGGCATAGGGGCTATTAAGGGCTATCAGGGAGTGGGGGCATAGGGGGTAGGGGACCATGGCGAGTTGGGGAGAGGAGCATGGGTTAGCATAGGAGCTATAAAGGGTCATGGGATGGGTAGTGGGGCATGAGGTGACATGTATGAGGCATGAATAGTGTGTGCGGGGGTGAGGGGGCGTGAGGGGTGAGGGCTAGAGGGCTGTTTTTTGTTTTATTCTTTTTCTTCCCGGAGCACCAAGCCTGGCCTTTCACACTGCCCATCTCCTACCTCTGCACCCAGCAGTCCCTGTGCCTGCCTCCAAACTCTTTCCAGTGGGGGGACCAACTCCCATTAATACCAACTCCCCCCCCCCCCCCACCCCAGAATGAAAATTGGAGCATTCAGAGCACTTTCTCCCAAGTCGGGTTTGCAGAGCCAGGTATTTCCCCAACTCTGTATCCCCAACTCGAGAGCAAAAATTCAGCCCAAAGTATGATGACTGGAAGGTCTGCCATATATTCACTGCATTGCTGTCTAAAGTGAGAGAGCATTGAACTTGTCGAGGGAGGAGTTGTAAAAACTTAGTGGATTGAGGAGCTTCAACCAACTTGATATCATTTTTTTAATATATTCTTTCATGGGATGTGGGCATCACTGGCAAAGCCAGCATTTGTTGCCCATCCCTAATGGCCCTTGAACTGAGTGGCTTGCTAGGCCATTTCAGAGGGCAGTTAAGAGTCAACCACGTTGCTGTGGGTCTGGAGTCACATGTAGGCCAGACCAGGTAAGGATGGCAGATTTCCTTCCCTAAAGGGCATTAGTGAAACAGTTGGATTTTCATGGCAATTGATGATAGTTCTGATGGTCATCTTTACTGAGACTAGCTTTTAATTCCAGATTTGTTAACTGAATTATGAATACACTATGGGATTAAGAAATCCTATTTTCATTTTGTCGACCGATCTTTTAAACGTGTGTGTGTGTTGATAAGTGGCATCTCTGCGCTCCTCCAGCAAGGGCCTCTTGTGCCTCACGCACTTCCTTCATTCCACCACTGACATCCTTGTCTCCAGGGCATCAGGCCCTAAGCTAACTCCCTCCCTAAGCCTTGCCACCTCTCTAGCTCTATCTCCTCACGGTCTTCAAAATCTACCTCTTTAACCAAGCTTTTTGAGCAGCCAAATACATATTTCCTCAGGAGTCTGGGAGTTCCTGGAACTCTCTCCCTAACAGCCCTGTGGGAATACCTGCACCACAGGGACTGCGGCAGTTCAAGAAGGCAGCTCACCACCACCTTCTCAAGGGCAATGAGAGATGGGCAACAAATGTTGGCCTCGCCAACGACGCCCACACACCCCATGAATACATTTTTTAAAAAATCTGTCCTGATCTCAAGATCTAGTTCAACGAATTGGCCACTACTTTTTTTTAGAACAGTTTGCTCGAAGTTGTTAAATATTTTGCCTAAATCTTTCCAGCTGCTTCAAACATGTGTTAACGAGGGCGCAGATACATTGGCCATGCTTGATATCATTTTACTGCAGTTGCCATATTGTCTATTGACCTTTAGTTGCACTCTTCCTAGAATTTTCTTTTGTGAACAAGTTATGATTTGCTTTTCCTCACCGTGAAGCAGCGTGGCAGCAAAGTTGTAGCTGCATCATAACGGCGGATCTGGTTTTCAACCTGGCATTCTGAGCTCAATGTGACTTAAAGAATGCAAACCACTGTTCCAGATAATGAATTAGAGAGTTCCCGTGGCTTACTGTGTATTGCTGAAAAGAGAGATTTTCGTCTTGCACTCGTTAGGACAAACAAAAGAATGTCAAATTTCAAACAATCTCTACAATTTATACGATATATATAGTATACATTTGTATAACACATTGAAATATTTTATATGTAGAATAATTGTATTATTATATATAAAACATATAAAAATATATAAAACTATATATATAAAGTATAAATGTATAAATAGTTGTGATCGTTTGAAATTTGGCACTCTTGTGTTTGTCCTGGTGGGTGCAAGATGAAAAGCTTCAGCAACATGGCTCCCTTTTTCAGCAATATTCATGTTCTATACTATTAAGCGACTGTGACATCCAGCAAGCTGAGCATTTTTCAGCCTTGGCTTAGTTGGTAACACTCTCACCTCTGAGTCAGAATTTCATGGGTTCACATCCCACTCCAGAAACTTAAGTGCAAAATCTAGGCTGGTGGTCCCTCAGAGCACAATTGAGGGACTGCTGCACTGTTGGAGGTGCTTTCTTTCAGATGAGGCGTTAAAACGGGCCCCACCTGCCCTCTCAAATGGATGTACAAAATCCCACAACACTATTTCCAGAAAGAGCAAGGGGGCTCTCCCTGATATCCTGGCTAATATATATTCCTCACCCAACATCACTGAAACAATTAACCCCCTCAACGCCTCCTTGGTGTTTGTGGAATCTTGCTGCGAGCAAATTGGCTGTCCTGCTTCCTACATTGTAATAGTGACTGGTACAAAAATACTTCAATGGCTGTAAAGTGCTTTGGAACATCCTGAGGCCATGAAAAGAGCAATCTAAATTCAAATCTTTCTCCCTTCTCTCTTCTTTTGTATTTCTGGACCTAAGGCTGAGTTTTCCACTTGACACTAGTGTTTGAAAGTGAGTTGCTCAGGCAGGATTGGCTGAATATTAATGTTTAGTACTGATATTCCATGCAAACACTTAGAGATTCATGTCGAGTTAATGTGCTCCTGGCAACAGCAGTTATGCCTCAGCTGCAATGGTGTGTCCAGCTGCAATGGTGTGTCCAGCTGCAATGGTGTGACCAGCTGCAATGGTGTGTCCAGCTGCAATGGTGTGACCAGCTGCAATGGTGTGACCAGCTGCAATGCTGTGTCCAGCTGCAATGGTGTGTCCAGCTGCAATAGTGTGTCCAGCTGCAATGGTGTGTCCAGCTGCAATGGTGTGTCCAGCTGCAATAGTGTGACCAGCTGCAATGGTGTGTCCAGCTGCAATGGTGTGTCCAGCTGCAATGGTGTGTCCAGCTGCAATAGTGTGACCAGCTGCAATGGTGTGTCCAGCTGCAATGGTGTGTCCAGCTGCAATGGTGTGACCAGCTGCAATGGTGTGACCAGCTGCAATGCTGTGTCCAGCTGCAATGGTGTGTCCAGCTGCAATAGTGTGTCCAGCTGCAATGGTGTGTCCAGCTGCAATGGTGTGTCCAGCTGCAATAGTGTGACCAGCTGCAATGGTGTGTCCAGCTGCAATGGTGTGTCCAGCTGCAATGGTGTGTCCAGCTGCAATGGTGTGTCCAGCTGCAATAGTGTGACCAGCTGCAATGGTGTGTCCAGCTGCAATGGTGTGTCCAGCTGCAATGGTGTGTCCAGCTGCAATAGTGTTTCAGGCAGCAATGGTGTGTCCAGCTGCAATAGTGTTTCAGGCAGCAATGGTGTGTCCAGCTGCAATAGTATGTCCAGTTCTGGACACCATATTTCAAGAAGCATGTCAAAGTCTTGGAGAGATTGCAGTGGAGGTTTATTAGAATGGTACCAGGGATGAGGGGGTTTCTGTCATGGGGAGAGATTGGAGAAATTGGGTTATTCTCCTTGGAGCAGAGAAGGAAAGAAGGGACTTGATAGAGATTTTCAAAATCTTGAAGGATCTTGGTAGAGTAAATAAAGAGAAACTGTTCATAAGATGATAAGAAAAAGGAGCAGGAGTGGGCCATTTGACCCCTCGAGCCTGTTCTGCCTATCAATAAGATCATGGCTGATCTGATTGTGGCCTTAACTCCACTTTCCTGTCTGTCCCCCACAACCCTCGACTCACTTATCAATCAAAAATCTATCTAACTCAGCCTTGAATATACTCAATGACTCAGCCTCCACTGCTCTCTGAGGGTGAGAATTCCAAAGGCTAATGACCCTTTGAGAGAAGAAATTCCTCCTCATCTCCATCTTAAGTAGGAGATCCCTTATTTTTAACCTGTGGCCTCGGTTTTAGGTTCCCCCATGAGGGGAAACACCCTCATAACATCGACCCCGTCAAGATCCCTCAGAATCTTCTATGTTTCAATAAGACCACCTCTCTTTCTTCTAAGCTCCAACAGGTATAGGCCCAATCTGCTCAACCTTTCCTCATAGGACAAGCCTTTCATCGCAGTGAAACTGTTCCCAGTGGCAGACAGATGAGAAAGCAGAGGACTTAATCTGATTGGCGAAAGAACCAGAGGCAGCGTGAGAAAACATAGGGCAGCATCATCTGGTCCTGTTGACATTGGGCGTCATGGTGGCCATTAGCGGACAATATGGCGAGAAAGCCAAAAACTGGTTTTACACTGTCAGCGATCGTCTGCTCTACCCGTCAACAGCGGGCCGCATTTCCTGCCACCACACGTCAGGAACTTAATTTCAATACTTTAGCATCTCATTATGAGCCCTGCTCACCGGAATCATCCCCCCCCCCACCACGCTGGATCATCCGGGCATGTTGGTGTGACTGTACGCCAACGTATTTCACAACTGTACATCTGTGATGTGCGCCTGGCGAGCTGCACTTGGCTCAGGACTTTGAGGCTTGGTTGCCTTCTTTGCTTGGGGCAGTGCTTGCCATCATCAGTGCCAGGCTTCACAGGCAGCACCACATCACTTTAGCGGTAGGGGGGTCTCATGGACAGGTCTCTACCCACCAGACCAGTCATAAGGCGGGGGTGGCTTTTCAAAGGCTGCCGGGCTGGTTCTTGCTTGGGGAAGGGGGAGAAGTGGCCTCAGGCAAGGGCAGAGGCTGCAGGACGAGGGCCGAACTGGGGAAGGGGGGTATCCCAGGGTGTGTGTAGGGGGCACATGTTAATTTGTGCAATTGGCCTCAAAATGGTGAGGGATGAGGAAGGCAGTCTCCAAAGGAGATGAAGCTCAATGGACATGTGAGGTTAATGTGAGGGAGTGAGTGGTGATGTCCCTCGAGCTGGCAGTGAGTGAGATGCCAGTGAATGTGTGATAGGCTTGAGTGTGTGAGTTTGGAGTGATGAGATGGTTGCCTTACCCTGGCTACGTAGATTACATCAGAGGTGGGGAACCTTTTTCTTACCAAGGGCCACTCACACACAGACAAAATCAGTTGCAGGTCACACACACATAAAACCCAACTTAACTTTTTTTTTAAAGAGTTGTTCAAACAGAAATGTTCAACTCACCCGCTGCTTTAATGTGATGGCTGAGTATGCTTTACCTTAATGAGTAGCACAGCTTCTGTGTCTCAATCACAGCTCTCTTAAAATTCATCTCAACCTTTTGCTTGCTTTCCTTTCACATTCTCCATCTCTCTCTCTCTTCTTTCCCACTCTGTCTCAACACCAAACCAGCCCTCTATCCTGGAAAGGATTGTATCTTTGTCAGATCCATCTGGGAAATGAAGTTTTCTGAGTTGAGATCTGAGCATTTAGTACACTGCCCTATTAAAAAGTAGATAACATAATAGGAAGTTATTATAAGTGGATGAAGAATACTGAAGTACTTGTTTGTCTACTTCCTCTTCCATGGTATAAATTTTTCAGTCCTCCTTTATTTTCCACTTACCCTACAACGCATTCTGACCACCCTAGTCATGGTTGACCTGGAGCTCTGTTCTCAGACCTTTCCAGTTAAGGCTCTTGAGTTGGCCACCTACTGTGACTGTCCAGGTTAGTCACACTTCATCACCCGATAGGCAGCTGGTAGCTTCCCGGCCCGGCCCTGTGCTCCTGCCCCTGAATCTCAGGCCTCGCACTCTCCCCACAGCCTGGGCCTCTAGTGATTGTGGTTGAGGCTCAGGCGTCAGAACATGGCAGCGGCTAGCCCAGAGCGCAGCACGCTGGGCAGGCGGGGCCAGATTTTGAAATCTTCCCATGGGCCAAATCGAAAAGTACAAGGGGCCGTATCCGGCCCCGAGACCGGGGGTTCTCCAACCCTGAAATAAGATCACTCATCCTCTTTCTGCACTGGTTGGCCAACCTCTTCTGTGCAGCATTGGCACTGCCCAAGCTGGATTGGTGAGATTGCTGGACCTCCTGCGGCCAGAGCGAGGGTGGAGGACATCAGGGTGGGCCTCCGAAAGGCATTGCAGTGACGGGCCACTCAACTCTTCTTGGCTTTCAGGGCCATGTCATCACTGGAGCAGTCCTGGGCGGCAAACATCGGAACTGTGTGCGCGGCTACAGTTTAGATACAGCACCCGGAGTGAGGAAACGGTGAGGTAACGGCGTGGCGAGTGATTCAGAGGCTGCCCACCAGCGAGACGTCATGGATCCTGTGGCTGCATAATTAATGAGGTGGGAAAAGGACGATACGATGTGAAAACCCACCACTGCGGCCGGCAGATAAAACGTCGATTTTCATGCCCACAACTGCACTGAAGACAAATCTGGGACGATTCTGCCCATTGTCTTTTTACACAATGTGACATTATGATTTGGAATGCACTGCCCGAAAGGATGGTGGAAGCCGATTCAATAAGTGATGTATTTAACAATCGCAGGCTAGCTATAGTAGACTATGTAGCTTTACTTCCATTCATGTATCAGTTGTAACTCAGTTGGTAGTCCTCTCACCTCTATGACAGAAGGTCATGGATTCATATCCCAGTCCAGAGATTTGAGTATATAATTTGGGACAACACCCCCAATGCAATACTGAGAGAGTGCTACTCTGTTGACGATGCTGGTGTGTCATGAAAGCGAGGCCCTGGCTGTCCAAACAGGTGGATGTAAAAGATCCCACAGCACTGTTTTAAAGAAAAAATATGGAACTTGTTCCTGGTGTCCTGGCCAATGTTTATCCCTCAACATCAGTAAAACAAATTATCTGGTCATTTATTTTGCTGCTATTTGTGGGAGCTCGCAGTGCACAAATTGGTTGCTGTATTTCCTACTTTTCAACAGTGACTACACTTTATTTTTTCATGGGGAGTGGGTGTCACTGGCAAGGCCAGCATTTGTTGCCCATCCCTAATTGCCTTTGAGTGGCTTGTTAGGCCATTTCAGAGGACAGTTAAAAGTCAACCACATCACTGTGGGTCTGGAGTCACATGTAGGCCAGACCAGGTAAGGATGGCAGATTTCCTTCCCTTAAGGACATCAATGAATCAGACGGGCTTTTGCAACAATCGCTTTACAATTCTAGATTTATTAATGGAATTTAAATCCCAGTAACTGCTGTGGTGGGATTGGAACCTGTGTTGCAGGACATCAGTCTGGGTCTAACAGGATTACTAGGCCACTGACATTATCACTGTGCTACTATCACCTCTTAGACTTCCAATGTGAACTTTATCATTAGTAACGCACTTTGAGAAGTCCTGAGGTTGTGATATCAACTCTATAGAAGCAAATGCAAGTTTTTCTTTCTTTCAAGAAACATTGGGACATTCAGTTAGTTTGAAGGCACAATATAAATCCAAGTCAATGGCTTTTTTACCCTCTCCTTCCATGGAGATTGAGATGCATACACCATTGCAGAAGGTAGCACAAAGCTCAACGGGTTGCTTAATGGAAAACCTTAGTCAGGAACCTTGGAATCCTCACAACCCACCTAGGAGTTCAGCACAAAACAATGATTCTTCAGTGCTGTGGGGGAAATCCAGTGGTTTGGATAATTATGGTTCAAATTTATAAATCTTCTTGGCAAACTGTTTGTTTTCCAATGCTGTACCTTTTGGGCGTTCTTAACTGGAATATATTTTGACTTGCATTTTAACTCCGGGTGCTTTTTTAGCATGTTCTTGATATTTTAATACACTGTGGTTTCTCTCTGTGCTTTTGTTTTAGTTAGCATGCTCACGTGAAATTCCTGCATGTACAGTATTGAGACACAAACTGTTAACCTGTCTCTTCTTAAAGTGGGTAACCAACATGTTAAAATAGTGCCGGGGAGCGATGGGGGGATGGCGTTGGAGGGAGACCTAACTACTTCACTAAAGATAGGAGATTGAACTAACCTCATCATTCAAAGCGGGACTAGCATTTATTAATTCCACAATGAAACGACTGCAATTATCATCAACTTATTTCTCGTTCATATTCATGTTTCCCCGAGAATGGGCTGCTGGTGAATGAACAACCCAAGCTAGTTTTGAGAGGCACCTTGTATATGCATTGTCATCACAGAATCACACAGCGCAGAAGAGGCCCTTCGGCCCATCGAGTCTGCACTGACATGTGAGAACACCTGACCCACCATCAACAACAACTTGCATTTATATGGCACCCTTAATGTGGTGTAACATGTCAAGATGCTTCACAGGAGCACTACTTACAAAAATTTGACACTGGGTCACATGAGGAGATGTTAGGACAGATGACCAAAGACTCAGTCAAAGAAATAGATTCTAAGGAGTGTCTTCAAGAAGGATAAAGAGGTAGAAAGATGGTGAGGTTTAAGGAGGTAATTCCAGAGCTTAGAGCCCAGGCAGCTTAAGGCACAGCCACTAATGGCAGAGTGATGGAAATCGGGGATACACAAAAGGCCAAAATCAGAGGAATGCAGAGTTCCAAGAGGGTTGTAGGTTTGGAGAATGTTACAGAGAAAGGGCAGAGCAAGGTGAGATTTGGACAGCGGGATGAGAATTTCAAAGTTGGTGGACCAGGAGCCAATGTAGGTCAGCAAGCACATGGGTGAACAGGACTCATTGAGAGTTACAATCCTCATAGGATATCATTGGTAAATTTGAAGTTGTCTGATTCTGGTAACCACACACAGAAGGCGTACATAAAAGTTAGGGGAGATTGCATCAA
This sequence comes from Carcharodon carcharias, assembly GCF_017639515.1. Lineage (NCBI taxonomy): Eukaryota > Metazoa > Chordata > Chondrichthyes > Lamniformes > Lamnidae > Carcharodon > Carcharodon carcharias. Next base: position 224,935,917 of record NC_054468.1, read on the forward strand.
AAAGGAGCCTGAATTGTTCTCGGAAGGGAGCCAATTAAGGGGAGAGATGATAGAGATGTTCAAAACCTTGAAAGGTCTTAATGGAGTAAATAAGGAGAAACTGTTTCTAGGGGCAAATGGGTCAATAACCAGAAGATTTAAGGTAATTGGGCAAAGAATCAGAGGCAACCTGAGGAATAAAAATTACGGAATGTATTGTTATGACCTGGAACAGCTTTCTGAAAGGGAAGCAGATTCATGAGTAACTTTCAAAAGGGCATTGGTTAATTATCTGAAGTTAAAAAAAAATTGCAAGGCAACAGGGAAAGAACAGGAGAGTGGGATAATTAGATAGCTCCACAGAAGGGGCACGATGGACTACCTTCTGTGCTGGATCATTCTATGATTGCCTAGCTGATTCCAAGTGTAAGAGGCTGCACTCTGAGGGAAGGAAAAGCACGTTCTCTCTCTCTCTCTACAGGTTAAATTGGAAATGGTGAAAGGGAAAGAGTCCTCACTGAAGAACATTGAAAATATTAAGTAGCTCAAGTAAAGCTAGTCTTGAATATCACTTTAAAATAAGGCTGAGGGTCATAAATATCAAATAAAATGAAACAAATTTGTATCAGATGCCAGAAGAAACATTAGAATGAGTTTGTGCTCTGCTTTGTTGGCACACTGTTTTATTTAGCTAAGAATCAAACTCTTTATTTCACAGTCTGTGCCCATATGCAGCAAGCCCTGGACAATATCTTGAGCTGATAAGTGGCAAGTAACATTCACACCACACAAGTGCCAGGCAATGACCATCTCCAACAAGGAAAATCCAAACATCCCTCCTTGACATTCAATTGCATTACCATTGCTAAATCCCCCACTATCAACATCCTGGGGGTTACCATTGACCAGAAACTGAACTGGACTAGCCATATAAACATTGTAGCTACAAGAACAGGTCAGAGGCTGGGAATTTCGCGAAGAGTAACTCACCTCCTGACTCCCCAAAGCTTTTCCACCATCTATGAGGCACAAGTCAGGAGTGTGATGAAATACTCTCCACTTGCCTAGATGAGTGCAGCTCCTTCAATGCTCAAGTGGCTCGACACTATCCAGCCCGCTTGACTGGCACCCCATCCACCACTTGTAACATCCGCTCCCTCCACCACTGACGCACAGTAGCAGCAGTGTGTACCATCGACAAGATGCACTTCAGGAATTCACCAAGGCTTCTTCGACAGCACATTCCAAACCCATGACCTCGACCACATAGAAGGACAAAGGCAGCAGTTGCATAGGAATACCACCGCCTGCAAGTTCCCCTCCAAATCCTGACTTGGAACTATATCGCCATTCCTTCCTGGAACTCCCTCCCTAACAGCACTGTGGGTGCACCTACACCACATGGACTGCAGCGGTACAGGAAGGCAGCTCACCACCAGCTTCTCAAGGGTAATTAGGGATGGGCAGTAAATGCTGGCCTAGCCAGTGATGCCCACATCCCGTGAAAAATTTTTAAAAACATGGACAGCCCAGATATTACGTAGAAGTTACAAAACAGCAGCAGGACATTTGGCAAGATGACCACAATAATAATAAAGTGGGAAAGAATGAACTTTGAGGGTAAACTAACAAGTAATATAAAAACGTACAGTAAGAGCGTCTTTAAATATATAAAAAGGAAGAGAGAGGCCAAAGTGAACACAGGCCCCTTAGAGAATGAGGCTGGGGAAATAGTAATGGAGAACCAGGAAATGGCAGAGGAGTTGAATAAATACTTCCCTTCAGTCTTCATGGTAGAAGTCACTAACGATATTCCAATACTAAATAATCAAGGGGCAAAAGAAGGGGAGGAAATAAGTAAAATAACTATTACTAGGGAAAAAGTACTAGGGAAACTATTGGGGCTAAAGGCCGATAAGTCCCCTGGACCTGATGGGTTGCATCCACGGATATTAAAGGAAGTAGCTACAGAGGTAGTGGATGCACTGGTAGTAATCTTCCAAGAATCCTTAGATTCTGGAAAAGTCCCAGAGGATTGGAAAATTGCCAATGTAACACCCTTATTCAAAAAGGGAGGGAGACAAAAAAACAGGTAACTATAGATCAGTTAGCTTAATATCCATCACTGGGAAAATGTTAGAGTCTATTATGAAGGGTGTGTTAGCAGAGCATTTAGAATTACATAATCTAATCAAGCAGAGTCAACGTGGCTTCGTGAAGGGATAATCATGCCTGACAAATTTATTAGAATTCTTTGAGGAGGTAACAAGCAGGATAGATAAAGGGGAACCAGTAGATGTGATATATTTGGATTTCCAAAAGGTGTTTGATAATGTACCACATATAAGGCTACTTAATAAGATAAGAACCCATGTGTTGAGGGTAGTATATTAGTATGGAAAGAGGGTTGGCTAACTAATAGAGGACAGAGAGTTGGGACAAGGGGGGCATTTTCAGGATGGCAACCTGTAACTAATGGAGTGCCACAGGGATCAGTGCTAGGGCCACGATTATTTACAATACATATAATAATGACTTAGATGAGGGAAGTGAATGCACTGTTGCCAAGTTTGCGGATGACACAAAAATAGGTGGGAAGGCAAGTGGTGAGGATGACACAGTCTACAGAGGGATATAGACAGTTCAGTGAGTGGGCAAAAACTTGGCACCTGGACTATAATGTGGGAAAATGTGAGGTTATGCACTTTGGCAGGAAGAATAGAGGAACTGAATATTACTTCAATGGAGAAAGACTGCAGAAAGCTGCAGCACAGAGGGATTTGGGAGTCCTTGTGAATGAATCTTGAAAAGCTAACATACAAGTTCAAAAGGTAATAGGGAAGGCAAGTGGAATGTTGGCCTTTATTTCAACGGGAATGGAGTATAAAAATAGGGAACTCTTGCTAAAACTATACAAGGCACTAGTTAGACCACACCTAAAATACCATGAACAGTTTTGGTCCCCTTATCTAAGGAAAGATATACTGGCATTGGAGGCAGGCCAGAGAAGCTTTATTAGGTTGATTCTGGGTATGGAGGGGTTTTCTTAAGAGGAGAGATTGAGTAGGTTGGGCCTGTGCTCATTGGAGTTTAGAAGAATGAGAGGCAACCTTATTGAAACATATAAGATTCTTTGGGGGCTTGACAGGGTAGATGTTGAGAGGTTGTTTCCCTTTGTGGGAGAGTCTAGGACCAGAGGACATAATCTCAGAGTAAGGGGGCACCCAATTGAAACAGAAATGAGGAGGAATTTCTTCACTCAGATGGTAGTTAATCTGTGGAATTCTTTACTGCAGAGGGCTGTGGAAGTTGGGTCGTTAAGTATATGCAAGGCTGAGATAGACAGATGTTTAATCAATAAGCAAATCAAGGGTTATGGGGAAAAGGCAGGAAAGTGGAGTTGAGGATTATCAGATCAGCCATGATCTTATTGAATGGCAGAGCAGACTCGATGGGCCAAAAGGCCTATTTCTGCTTCTACATCTTATGGTCTTATGGTCCCATTTAGTTCGTGTTGCCTTTAGTGTCTAATGTACCTTTAAGAATAATGCTTGTTAAGGAAGATCACATGATCTATAGCAACCAAAGGGAGAGTAGCACAGGCTACCATAGTAGCTAGTAGTATAGAGATACAGTTGGAGTTGAAAGCACACATGTAGTAGCTGCTGAATACCTTGTAAATAAACTTAAAGTTTCCACCTAAGAAGTGCCTGCGGATCATCTTCATCAATAGTCCCAACTCGGCCACCAATCACAACAAACTGGTGACCAGGATAAAACAGGATTCAACAGAAGAAATCAAATTGAGAAGAAATTGGCACTGTACCTCGCCCAGTGATTGTTGAGTAGAAAGCTTGGTTAAAATTGAATAAGATATCCCCTCTCAAAATGTCGCAATTCAGGAGAATTGATCCTTTCGATCCAACCCCAGATAATTGGTCAAGTTGCATTGAATGCCTCACGTTCTTTTTTCTAACGAACGAGATTATGGGGGAAGAGAAGAGGCGAGCGATCCTCTTACGTACATGTGGGAATAAAACCTATGGTTTGATCCGAAGTTTGACGGCACCCCGTGTCCAAGAGCCAAAAAATGTTGATGAATCCGTGGACCTCTTGAAAGGTCATTATCAAACAAAGCCCTCAGTCACGGTGCAGATGTTCAAGTTTAATTCAAGAAGTGGAGCCCCGGGTGTGCCAGTTGCAAATTTGAATCAGCTACATTGTGAGTTTGGTACATCTCTAAACGACATGCTCAGAGATGGTTTAGTGTGTGGTGTGAATGAGGACACTATTCAGAAAAGATTATTGTCTAAAGTGAATTTGGATTTCAAGGAGGAGTTAGAGATAGCACGGGCTATGGGAAGTGCAGTAAGAGATTCAAAAGCAATACAGAGCACGCAGAATGGCACCATCCTCCACATCGGGCAGGAACCCCAGCCGAAAAGGGTGAGAAAATGCAAGACTCTGCCGAGAAGCGGGAAACAGCCCCCGCTAGCCGAAGAACAAGGAAAAATAACTTAACAGCAAAATCGAAGGATAATTTCAATAGAGATGGAAACAAGCAGTCTTTTAGTGATTGGCAGTTTAAACAAATCGAATGCTATTAGTGTCACAGAAATGGACATATGGTGGGGCAGTGCGAGGAAAGATTCAGACAGGCTTGTAAACAAAAGAAGAAGTCCAGTGAAATCTGTAGAAGAGCCTGAAATAACAAATTCAGACATTTACTCGTTGTTTAATCTGAAAGTTGGAAAGACAGAATCAATATTTGTCACAGTGAAAGTAAATGGCAGACCTGTTAGAATGGAAGTGGACGCGGGAGCTTCCACAACAGTAATTGGGGAATATACCTTCAGATACCTGAATCAATTAAGTTTAGAAGGAATAGCTGCCATACTAAAAACATATAGGGGTGAAGACATTCAAGTAAAAGGCATAAGTAGAGTAACTCTCCATTATGGAAGCCAATCGGCAAAGCTACCGGTGTTGGTATTGAGAGGCAGAGGACCAAGCCTTCCAGGGTGAAATTGGCTAAGGAAAATCGACTTTCAGTGGCCATTGAGATTCCAAGGGAATCTGGAAGCATTCCTGTTTTGAAAAAGGAATGTGTAAGGACTCAACATCCTGAAGAAATGCAGGGTCTCTTAAGCCAAAACCTGGAAGAACAGCAGAAGGAACTCAAAGAGACCCTGCTTGATGACACATTTCGAGATGAGGTGAGCAACATTCAAAGGGAAAAAGAAAACCTGTTGAAAGACCTTCACACATGACAAGATTCCCTCAGGTCAAAGTTTGTACCTCTAGAAAAGTATAGAGAAACAGAAAGAATTCAGCATCTCTCTGAACAAACTGAAGAATGAGTTGGCAGAGGGGACACAACAATGCTCAATTTTCCAGGAGGCAGCAAACAAATGCAAAAAGATTTGGAAAAGCTGAAGAATCAGCTAAATGAAGCCAAAGAAGCTTTGGAAGCAAAAGTTGCAGAATTTTCTAAGAAGCAGGCAGATAATGAACTTTTGGGAGATTCAACCACTGATCTCAGACAAGATGAGCTGGCATCTGAGAGAAGTCTGGCCAATAGTGAAGTAGAAAAAAGGCCGAGATTAAAGTTTGTGCTAGAAAGAAGAAGGCACGTAGAAAGGAGATACAGAAATACTAATAGACTTTAATTCTGGCTGTATATGGATACACTTTTGTACACAGGCCGGGCAATCAAATCACAAACGCCAATGCCCTTAGTCATTTACCTTTACAAGAAAATGATGAAGATGCCCCAGTTCCACAGGAACTTGTTTTATTGTTAAATTTCTTAGAGTCCTCACCAGTATGTGCTTGACAGATCTGAGACTGGACAAGTCAGGACCCAGTCCTATCTCAAGTACGAGAACAAGTGCTTCATGGTTGACCACAGGAGCTTGTATTTGATTAAATGAAACCGTACTTCAACGGAAGACATGAAATAACCAGTCAGGGTGGCATCATATTGTGGGGAGCATGAGAGATTGTTCCTCCAAAGGGAAGGGAGCCACTTTTAATTGAACTACACAGTGCCCATCCAGGAATTTCCCGAATGAAGACCATAGCACGCAGCTATCTATGGTGGCCTAGGATGGATGGTGAAATAGAGTTTAGTGAAGAATTGTGTGCAATATCAGGAACTGCAAGAGTTGCCATTCACAGCTCCGTTACTCCTTTGGGAATGGCCAGGTAGACCCGAGGTGCAGTTATACATGGATTATGTTGGACCTTTCCTGGGAACAATGTCTCTGCTCATTGTTGATACCCATTCAAAATGGTTGGACATATTTGAGGTGAAGTCACCAACGTCAACTGCCACAATGGAAAAGCTACATCAGAGTTTTACCATTCACGGACTACCAGAAGTAGTTGTTTCTGATAACAGCACAGCATTTACAGTGCTGAGTTTCAATGGTTTATCAGTCTCAGCAGTATCACTCATGTAAAAACATCACCGTACCACCCATCCTCAAATGGACTGGCCAAAAAGGCAGTTCAAACATTCAAGGCAGGCATGAAAAAGCTAACTGGCAATTCCTTGGCAACCAAGCTAGAAATCTTTCTTTTTCATTAAAGGATCACCCCTCGCACCTGCGGAGTTATTGTTGAAATGGCGTCTCAGGACAAGGTTGTGCTTAATAATGCCGAATTTAGAGGGGAAGGTGGAAAGGGGTCAGGGAAGCCAGAAAACTTGATGCAATTGGCATAGTCATGAGAGGAAATTTACCGTGGGAGGGACAGTATCCATGAAGATCTACAGAGAAGGGCCAAGGTGGTTACCGGATGAAATAAGTGCAGTGGCTGGACCTCTATCTTACCACACGGAGGTGGAACGCTGAGTCTTACCGAAACATGTGGACCATTTAAGGAAAAGAGAGACAAATCACCAAGAATTTGTTCCACCAGTGATCACAACCGGGTCAGCGTTTCCTTTTGAGAGTACTCAACCCAGGACAGACATGTCTGATGTTGCTGTAAGAGTTGAGGATACAGAGCTGCAGGCGCCCACCTGATGTTTAAGTAACTCTGGAAAAGGAGGTCCCTAGCAAAGCAGCTGAAGCTGTAGAGCTGAGACGTTCTACACGCATCAGGAAACCACCTGAAAGACTGAACTTGTAAATTCCTTACCCAGTGTAAATACCACGTCGTCTTGAAAAATTTCTACTTGTAAATATAGTATGTACATCTGAATTAAAGGGGGAGGAATGTAGTAATTATGGTTTTATTTAGTGTGCAATGTACCTTTAAGAATAATGCTTGTTAAGGAAGATCACATGATCCAATAGGAGAGTAGCACAGGCTGTCTCAGCAATCAGTGCAGAGATGCAGTTGGAGTTGAAAGCACACGTGTAGTTGCTGCTGAGTACCTTGTAAATAAACTTAAAGCTTCCACCCAAGAAGTGCCTGCGGATCACCTCTATCAATAATCCCAACTCAATCACCACTCACAACATAAAGAATTTGTAAATCCTGGGCAGGATTTTCCCCCTGGGCTTTGGGACCCTGATGTCAGGGTTGAACGGGGGCCAGAAGACCCCTCTCTACCACTTTTTAAACTTTGATATAAGAAATGCCCTTAGCAGCCGGCCACCATCGTGGGTCTGGAACCCTTCCACAGCTTGGCCTGGAGCTGCCACTGAAGTCAGGCAGGCAAGGAGGGCCTCAAAGACGGCCTGGAGTGCTGCCTTCACCCCCCCACCCCCCAAACACAACACCCCCTCCCCCACCCCCCCCCCCCCCCCCCCCATCACCCCCCCACTCCCACACACAACCTCCCCATCACCCCCCCCACCCCCCACACACACCCTCCCCACCCCCCCCCCACACACACCCTCCCACACACACCCCCCTCCCCACCCACCCACACCCCCACACCACCCTCCCCATCACCCCCCCACCCCCCACACACACACCCTCCCCATCACCCCCCCACCCCCCACACACACACCCTCCCCACCCCCCCAACCCCCCAGACACACCCTCCCCATCCCCCCCACCCCCTCACACACCCTCCCCATCACCCCCCACCCCCCACACACACCCTCCCCATCACCCCCCACCCCCCACACACACCCTCCCCACCCCCCCCAACCCCACACACACACCCTCCCCACCCCCCCCCACCCCCCAACACACAACCTCCCCATCACCCCCCCCAACCCCCACACACACCCTCCCCATCACCCCCCCCAACCCCCACACACACCCTCCCCAAAACCCCCCACTCCCCACACACACCCTCCCCACCCACCCCACACACACACCCTCCCCATCACCCCCCCACCCCCCACACACACCCTCCCCATCACCCCCCACCCCACCCCCCACACACAACCTTCCCATCAACCCCCACCCCACCCCCCACACACAACCTTCCCATCACCCCCCACCCCCCAACACACACCCTCCCCAAAACCCCCCACCCCCACACACACCCTCCCCATCAACCCCCACCCCACCCCCCACACACAACCTTCCCATCAACCCCCACCCCCCACACACACCCTCCCCATCACCCCCCACCCCACCCCCCACACACTCCCTCCCCAAAACCCCCCACTCCCCACACACAACCTTCCCATCAACCCCCACCCCCACACACACCCTCCCCATCACCCCCCACCCCCCACACACACCCTCCCCAAAACCCCCCACCCCACCCCCCACACACTCCCTCCCCATCAACAGCCACCCCACCCCCCACACACAACCTTCCCATCACCCCCCACCCCCCACACACACACCCTCCCCCCCAACCACCCCCATCCCACCTCCAGGTAAACGGCCAGAGGGTGGGATGGTGCCAGCAAATTGGCACAGCAGTCGGTGGCGTGTATTTACATCCGCCCCCTCCCCCCCCACCCCCGCACCCAATACCACCCCCCCATCCCTCGGTTCCATCAGGCCTAAAAATCCAGCCCCCAATCTCTACTTCAATCACTAACTCCGCAGCCCTCTGGTGTAAAAATGCTCCTGCTCTGTCAATTACCACAACTCACTGAGCTTGACAAATCACTTACATCGATGGACACTAGAGGGTGCCATAGTGCCACCTATTCAACATCCATGAACACTGCCTTTGCTATGCTGTGTGGGAGTCAACATTCGCCTGAACAAATACAGATAATAAGTGGATGTGATTCTTTTCTCTTTTGTACAATCAAACTGACAATGAGTTCCGATGGCAATTAGTAAGTGGCCGGCGGGACAAAGTGCTGGGCTCTATCCATAGGCACTGGCTATTTAGAGCTCTCCATTGAACTTTGGGCATTTCAGGAAAGAGACTTGAATTTATCTAATGTCCATCACAGTGTCAGAACATCCAAAAGCGTATCACGGTCACTGAGGTGCTTTTGGAGTGCAGTCACCGCTGTAATGTAGGAAACATGGCAGCTGGTTTGTGCACAGCAAGATCCCACTAAACAGCAACGTGTTACAGACAAGGTAATCCGCTTTTAGATTTGTCGATTGAGGGATGTACATTGGGCCAGGAAACCTCAGGAAAATCAAATGGATCTTGGAGGGAATGTACCTGCAGGTTCACCAGGATGATACAGGGGCCCAGAAGGGTTAAATTATGGGTACTGGTTCCTTCGTTGGCTCCCCCTCAATTTGAGGCTGACGTCTGCTCAGGGCCGAGACTCTCTGCCACTGGTCTTCGTGTGGCTGATTCTTGACCCGCAGACCTTTGGGCACAGTGGGCAGGATGCCCCCATGAGGTGGGCGGGGATCCAGGGTGCAGGGTTTGCTCCCCTTTTCGTTCCTTCGCTGTCACCTCATTGTTAAGGTGTTTGGACTCGAAGTGTGATGCAGCTCGATGGACACATTGCCACCATTTTGAATAGGCTGGAGCGTGTAAAATTAACCGGGCATCTAATTGAGGTGTTTAATATGATTAAAGTAGGTGATAGTGTCGCTAGAGAGAAATTATTACCTCTGGTGGGGGGTGTCCAGACAAGGGGGCATAACCTTAAAATTCAAGATAGGTCATTCAGGGGTGATGTCAGGAAGTGCTTCTTCACAAAAAAGGGTAATGGGAATCTGGAACTTTCTCCCCAAAAAAGATGCTGAATCTGGTATGGGGGGGTGGGGGTTGGTCAATTGAAAATTTCAAAAATAAAATTATTGTTAGACAAGGACTATGGAACCGAGATGGGTAAATGGAGTTAAAATACAGATTAGCCATGGGCTATTTGAATGGTGGAACAGACTCGAAGGCTGAATAGCCTCCTCCTGTCCCTACGTTTGAGGCCTCAAGGAGATACTCACAAGATCACAAGGTAATTACGGCTGGGAAAGCCTATTCTGCCCATCTTGACCCATCCATCCAGAGGCCCACAAGAACACAAGAAATAGAAGGAGGAATAGACCATATGGCTCACCAAACCTGCTCTGTCATTCAATACGATCATGGCTGATCTTGGGCTTCAATCCACTTTCCTGCCCGCTCCCCGACACCCCCTGAAAGACCAAAAATCTGCCTATCCCAGCCTTAGGATGTATTCAATGATGGAGGACCCACAGCCCTCTGGGATAGAGAATCCCAAAGACTCACAACCCATCATTTCTCCTCACCTCAGTCCTAAATGATCAGCCCCTTATCCTGAGACTGTTCCCCTGTGTTCTAGATTCCCCGAACAGTGGAAACAATGTCTCAGCGTCCACCCTATCGCCCCCCCCTTCAGGATTTTGTAGGTTTCAAAGCAATCGCCTCTCGTTCTTCTCAACATCCAAGTCTCTTTGAACATCAACATTTATTAGTTTCTCACCTTTTAAAAAATATTCGGCTTTTCTACCCTTTTCGACACGCTCCCAGTCTGCTTTTCGACCCTAATGTCATTCATTGCCACGCCCAATTGTTCCCTAATTGTTTCCAGGGATTTTATCCTCCATTATTCTATCCGGAAGTTTTTTATCCCCCCCACAGGTTGATGTGTGAAGAGGAATTCCCAGCGGCAGATTGACCTGAAACTGGGACGGGCCTGATGCCTGTTTTAGGCCGTGTTGGATAGGGAGGATTGGAGGTCCTGTTCTGGTCAGGATTTTCTGGTGCCTGTTGCTATGGGACCAAGAGGAGCAGGGATGCCCCTTCCAGATTCCACAACATCTGGATCCAACCCGAACCTTCCGGAACATACCTTCAATCCTCCCTATCCAACACGGCCTAAAACAGGCGTCAGGCCCGTCCCAGTTTCAGGTCAATCCGCCGCTGGGAATTCCTCTTCACATATCAACGTGTGGGGGTAAAAAGCATTACCCCCACTCTATCCCCATAGCCAGGCCTGCAAGTTCAATTCCCTCAAGTGCCCATCCAATTTCCTTCTAAATCATTCATTATCTCCGCTTCCACCAGACTCGTGGGCAGCGAGTTCCAGCTCATTACCACTTACTGCGTAAAAAGTCCTTCCTCACATTCCCCCTGCGTTCTCTCAATCAAAACCTTAAATCCATGTCTCCAAATCCTTGTACCATCAGCTAACGGGAGTAGTTTTCCTTGTCGGCCTTATCTAAATTTTTCACCTCTACCAAATCTCCCCTCAACCTCCTTTGCTCCAAGGAGAACAACCCCAGCTTCTCCAACCTCACTTTGTAGTTAAAATCCCTCATCCCTGGGACCATTGTAGTAAATCTCCACTTGACCCTCTCAAGGATCCATACAGTGACCAGAACTGGACACAATATTCTAGTTGTGGCCTAACCAGAGCTTTATAAGGCTTCAGCATAACTTCCTTGCTTCTCTACTCAATGCCTCCATTTAAGAAACCCAAGATCCCATATGCTTTGTTAACTACTCTCTCAAAGTGTCCTGCTCACCTTCAAAGATCTATGCACATAAATTCTCAGGTCCCCATGCCCCTGTATACACTTTAGAAACGTGCTGTTAAGTTTACATTACTTCTCACTATTCCTTCTGCCAAAATTCATCACCTTTGTATTCTGTATATTAAATTTCATCCAACACTTGTCTGCCCACTTGCTAACCTATCGATTGCAGGATATAGATGGACATTGGCTGCCAATGTTGGGCTATGCTGTGTCTGGTTTACACCCCGAGAATGAGTACAATGAGCCCCAGTTTCCACTCGAGCCTGCAGCCTGACCTGTAATTCAAACAGCCTTGCACAAGGTGGCAGTGTAGCTGCAGCCGAGTCAGTGATGGATGTCACCAGCATTTCCTGGGAGGTTTTCTGGATCAACCATCGTAACTCCAGTGGAAAGTCAATGGAAACCAGGGGAGCAAACCACGTGAGCAATCATCCACCAAAGCAACGAGAACATTAATCTGTCGAAATGTACCTCGCGCTGTGCAAACGGTGCAGCGGCTCCATGAAATGTATGTGCGAAGGGTGGGGAGTTGTTTTGTTCGAGTTGGGATTTGTGTTCAGATAAGGCTTTTTTTAGCCGATGTTTTGCAGCTCTGAAAAAGAGTCATTCAGACTCGAAACGTTAACTCTGGCTTCTTTCTCCCCAGATGCTGTCAGACCTGCTGAGCTTTTCCAGCGTTTTCTGTTTTTTGCTTCACGTTTCCAGCATCCACAGTATTTTGCTATGATCACACGAGGGCCATTGCTGGGGGCAGCCTGTGAGTTGGGTGCTTTGGAGGATGGTTTGAATGGGCCTTTGCCTTCCTGCTGCTGTAAACCGTTCAAAGTTTCTTCTACATCAGTGACTGACAACAGCTGTGCACTCATACCCCACCCTTAGCATGAGAAACATCCTGAGGCCACTCACAGAGGACATGAAAGTGTTCAGGGAAAGATGGGCTTTTTAATGAAGAGTCTCCTGCACGCCTCCACTTCCGGCCCCTTGAGAATCTCCAGTTTCCACCGATGACTCCATCATTGGCGGCTATGTCTTTAGCAGCCAAGGCCTTAAGTCCTGGAATCCCCTCCCCAAACCTCCCTGCCTCTCTGCCCTCCTTAAAGTTCCTTTAAAACCTACCTCTTGTGAAACTTTTGGCCACCCTTTTTTTTGTTATTTATTTATGTGATGTGGGCTTCGCTGGCTAGGCCAGCATTTATTGCCCATCCCTAATTGCCCTTGAGAAGGTGGTGGTGAGCTGCCTTCTTGAACCACTGCAGTCCATGTGGTGTAAGGTACACCCACAGTGCTGTTAGGAAGGGAGTTCCAGGATTTTGACGCAGCGACAGAGAAGGAACGGTGATATATTTCCAAGTCAGGATGGTGAGTAGCTTGGAGGGGAACTTCCAGGTGGTGGTGTTCCCATCTACCTGCTGCCCTTGTCCTTCTAGATGATATTGGTCATGGGTTTGGAAGGTGCTGTCTAAGGAACTTTGGTGAGTTCCTGCAGTGCATCTTGTAGATGGTACACACTGCTGCCAATGTGCGTCGGTGGTGGAGGGAGTGAATGTTTGTGGATGTGGTGCCAATCAAGCGGGGCTGCTTTGTCCTGGATGGTGTCGAACTTCTTAAGTGCGGTGGGAGCTGCACGCATTCAGACATGTGGAGAGTATTCCATCACACTCCTAACTTGTGTCTTATAGATAGTGGATGGGCTTTTGAGAGACAGGAGGTGAGTTATGCGCCCCAGGGTTCCCCAGCCTCTGCCCTACTCTTATAGCCACAGTATTTATATTTATATTATATGGCTGGACCAGTTCAGTTTCTGGTCAGTGGTCACCTCCAGAATGTTGATAGTGGGGGATTCAGTGATGGTAATGCCATTGACCGTCAAGGGACGATGATTAGATTCTCTCTTATTGGAGATGGTCATCACCTGGCACTTGTGTGGCGAGAATATTACTTGCTACTTATCAGCCCAAGCCTGGATATTGTCCTGTCCTAATATCTCTTTATGTGGCTCAGCTTCAAATACGATCTGATAGTCACTCCTGTGATGCACCTTGCGATGTTTTACTATAACTAAAGGCGCTTTATAAATGACCATAAGATGTAGGAGCAGAAGTAGGCCATTCAGCCCATCGAGTCTGCTCCGCTGTTCAGTGAGACCATGGCTGCTTTGATAATCCTCAACTCCACGTTCCTGCCTTTTCTCCATAACCTTTGATTCCCTGACTGATTAAAAATCTGTCTATCTCAGCCTTGAATATACTTAACGACCCAGCCTCTACAGCCCTCTGCAGTAAAGAATTCCACAGATTCACTACCCTCTGAGAGAAGAAATTCCCCCTCATCTCTGTCTTAAATGGGCAACCCCTTCCTCTGAGATTATGCCCCCTGGTCCTAGACTCCCCCACAACGGGAAAGAACAGGTAGGATTTCCTGCACTCGCTCACCGCCAGGGTCTTCCAGTCCTGCCGTAGGTCAATGGGCTTCTGACGGGGGCCTCACCTCACCTGTGGCAGGTCCCACCCACAACAGGGCTGGAAAATCCAAGCCAACCTCTCAGCATCTACCCTGTCAAGCCCCCTAAGAATCTTTTATGTTTCAATAAGGTCACCTCTCATTCTCCTAAACTCCAATGAGTACAGGCCCAACCTACTCAACCTCTCCTCATAAAAAAATCCCTCCATCCTTGGGACCAACCTAGTGAACCTTCCCTGGACGGCCTCCAATGCCAGTACATCTTTCCTTAGATAAAGGGACCAAAACTGTTCACAATATTCCACATGTGATCTAACTAGTGCCGTGTACAATTTTAGCAAAACTCCCCTATTTTTATATTTCATTCCCTTTGAAATAAAGGCCAACATTCCATTTGCCTTCCCTATTAACTGCTGAACTTGTATGTTAGCTTTCTGGGATTCTAGCATGAGGACCCCCAAATCCCTCTATGCTGCAGCTTTCTGCAGCCTTTCTCCATTTAAATAATATACAGCTCCTCTATTCTTCCTGCCAAAGTGCATAACCTCACATTTTCCCACATTATATTCCATCTGCCAAGTTTTTGCCCACTCACTGAACCTGGCTATATCCCTCTGTAGACTCTTTGTGTCATCTTCACCACTTGCTTTCCCACCTATTTGTGTGTCATCTGCAAACTTGGTGATGGTACATTCATTTTCCTCATCTAAGTCATTAGTATATATTGTAAATAATTGTGGCCCCAGCACTGATCCCTTTGGCACTCCACTAGTTATTGTGGCATCCTGAAAATGCACCCCCTTATCCCAACTCTGTCTTATATTAGTTAGCCAAACATCTATCCATGCTAATATACTATCCACAACACCACGGACTCATCTTATTAAGTAGCCTTAAGTGCGGTATCTTTTTGAATGCCTTTTGGAAATCCAAAATATATTACATCTACTGGTTCCCTTTATCTATCCTGCTAGTTACCTCCTCAAAGAATTCTAATAAATTTGTCAGGCATGATTTCCCCTTCATGAAGCCATGCTGACTCTGCTTAATTATGTTATGCATTTCTAAATAATCTGCTATTACATCCTTTATAATAGACTCTAACATTTTCCCAACGTTGGATGTTAAGCTAACTGGCCTATAGTTAACTGTATTTTGTCTCCTTCCCTCTTTGAATAAGGGCGTTACTTTGGCAGTTTTCCTATCTCCTGAGACATTTCCAGAATCCAAGGCTTCTTGGAAGATTACTACCAATGCATCCTCTATTTGTGTAGCTACTTCCTTTAATATCCTAGGATGCAACCCAGCAGGTCCAATCCAATTGCAAGTTGCTGCAGTTGTAAGGAAGCTTTTGAAGGCCAGGAGAGATATAAGACCATAAAATCATAAGACATAGGAGCAGAAATTAGGCCATTCGGCCCATCGAGTCTGCTCCGCCATTCAATCATGGCTAATAAATTTCTAAACCCCATTCTCCCGCCTTCTCCCCGTAACCTTTGATCCCCTTACCAATCAAGAACCTATCTATCTTGGTCTTAAATACACTCAATGACCTGGCCTCCACAGCCTTCTGTGGCAATGAATTCCATAGATTCACCACTCTCTGGCTAAAGAAGTTTCTCCTCATCTCTGTTCTAAAAGGTCTTCCCTTTACTCTGAGGCTGTGCCCTCGGGTCCTAGTCTCTCCTACTAATGGAAAGATCTTCCCCACGTCCGCTCTATCCAGGCCTTTCAGTATTCTGTAAGTTTCACTCAAATCCCCCCTCATCCTTCTAAACTCCATTGAGTATAGACCCAGAGTCCTCAAATGTTCCTCATATGTTAAGCCTTTCATTCCTGGGAGCGTTCTCGTGAACCTCCTCTGGACTCTCTCCAGGGCTAGAACATCCTTCCTGAGATACAGGGCTCAAAATTGCTCACAATATTCTAAATGTGGTCTAATTTTGATGATGATGATGAGATGAAGCATGTTAGGAGGAGCTTTGTAAACAGGGAGTTTGAGAGGGCTAATGGACTTGCCACCCTACAATGAAGGGAGAGGGGGTGTTGTGCGCAGCAGGTCAGGTTGGAAGGGTGGGCTATATGGGTGCCTGAAGCCTGATGCCAAGAGCCTGAGCATCTTTGCAAAGTGGAATGAGGAGCAAGGAAGCAGAGGTTTGTTGCATTGGAGTTAGGTCACAATGAGGGCAGGTATTGAGTGATGTGGTTCTCTGGCCCTTGCATGGACTCCTTTTCCTAATACAGATAAAGAAACTGGAATCACAGTAAGGTCACAAAGGAGATTCAATGCAGGTCACTTCAAGCCAGGGGAGGATTGTGGACCCACGCGGAGCCTAAAGGATTTTACTGGAACTGAACCCCAAAAGAAGTCAAGTGTGGGAATTGGTTGCAGCAGGTCACAGCACAAACCGGTCTGAAACAGGCCTGAAATTGGTCTTTGGGCCTCATTAACAATATTTTCCACTAGCTGTCAGCAACCATTGCAACATCACCATGGGCAATGTGGGGCATTTAAGCAGGCGGGGGAGGGTGGTGGATGGGGACCTGCTGCCTTCCCATCTCCACCCTGGTTAAGTCCATGGTGGGATGGCCCATAGACCTCCCCAGAAGCCTGGGGACATTTTACTATGTTAAAGGTGCTACATAAATGCAATTCACAAAGTGAATGGAGGGAATGTGCCTTGCAAGCATAACTCCTTCAGGAGCAGTGGGTAGAACTGGCAAATTAATCAGATTATAAGATAACATCGTTAATTGTTAATAAGAATGGTTAGAAATTAATTTTGCTCTGAAAGTTGTCTTTTACAGGCCTTTGGGGAGGGGGGGGGTTAGGGAGTTTGGGGGAGGGGCATGTGGCGATATTGAATTCAGAGTGTCCCACAGGTCTGGCGAGCGAGTTCACTCATTATCCTGTGAAGTGTTGGGTGTCAATTGGAAGACCCTGCAATGTTTGATTTGAATCATCACAGTCATTGTGCTCCAGAGACAGGAGAACAGGTTACAGCAGCTGACACCAGGCTTGGCTCCTATCCACTGAGCCTCTGTAAACAAAGGGCATGCAGCCCATGAACATTAACCCTTCACATCCAGGCTCCACTAGGCAGGATGGCCTTTGGCCACTAGCTGACCCTCAGGGGCTTTTAAGTGCCCTAGGTTGTGGCAGATAGACCGAGCGTGTACTGCACATCGGGCGAACTGAAGTGTATGTGTCAGTCATTCAATTTATTGACCATAAAACATGCTGACTGACCTCCTGGTTCCTCCTCCCACCTACTTTATCAAGGCCTTAAGGCGTCTCGCCTGCCCTTCTGCCATATCAACTGTGATTCTGTCACTCATACTGGTATTGGCATTGCATTATTGTCTCTGGGTTAGTAATCCAGAAATCCAGGCTAGTGTGCATGGGTTCAAAGCCCACCGTAGCAGAATTAAATCTGGAATTGAAAGCTCTTCTTAGTAATGGTGATTGAACATTGATTGTTGTAAAAGCCACATCTGGTTCAATGATGTTACTTTAGAGAAGTAAATGGTGACTCCAGAACCACAGCAATGTAGCTGATTCTTAGCTACCCTCAAGGGCAATTAGGGATGGGCAACAAATGCTGGCCTTGCCAGTGACACCTATAATCCCCGTGAAAGAATAAAAAAGCTCTTGCATCTGGATCAGAATGTTAGGATTGAGTTTTCCATCAGAAACTCAAACATAAAAAATCCAGGTCTCACACTCCAGCGAGGGGGGTGCTGTACCTGAGACAGAATGATAAGCCAGTGGGGCTATTTTGAAGAAGTGCAGCAAAGTTTGCTTTGGTGTCCAGT
Source organism: Carcharodon carcharias (assembly GCF_017639515.1). NCBI lineage: Eukaryota > Metazoa > Chordata > Chondrichthyes > Lamniformes > Lamnidae > Carcharodon > Carcharodon carcharias. The sequence goes on from NC_054468.1 coordinate 224,954,016, forward strand.
CCAATATTTATCACTCAACGAATATCACCAAAAACAGGTGCTCAGGTCATTGTCATTTGCTGTTTGTGGGAGCTTGCTGTGCGCGCAGTCTGCTGTGTTTCCTATCTTCCTGTCAAAAAGTCACCAGTTGGCTATAAAACGCTTTTGGGATATTCTGAGGTTGTCAAAGGCGCTATATAAATGAAAGTTCTTTAATGACTTCATTGAAAACAAGTGAATCCATTTAAGACTCCTTTGTTCACTGAGCGTTTAAAAGCTTTCTTGCATATTTGAAACTTACGGCTGATGATACAAGATAGTGTTACACACATCTTCAACCACAAGCCTCAGATATCTTTGTAAAAGTGGCTCCTTCAAATCACAGCCCTTATTTGATCTTCAAGTTAAACATTTTCACTCATTTGATCAGTGGGGCAATTTCGTTAATTAAAACTGCGATTCTTCCCTCACAAGACACAAGGTGCTCGGGTGGTTCCAGAGAACGTGTGGTATGCCCCTCTCATCCTGCGTGTGTGGAATACAGAACTTGTTCCTCATACTTGAGCAATTCACATAAGGGAGGTGCTTAAGTCCATTTGATCTCAATACCACAAGATATGGGAGGGTCGTTTGTCTACCTCGGTCTATTCATCCAGAAAGATTCCTCTGCTCCTCCTCCTCCATTGCAATGGAGATGCAGCAATTCAGTCAGCTGTCCATTCAAACAACAACAACTTGCATTTACATAGTACCTTTCATATAGTAGAATGCTGCAAGGCACTTCAAGGAAATGTTATCAAACAAAATCTGACACTGACAACCGATGATATTTATCCTGGTCACCATTACTGAGATTAGCTTTCAATTCCAGTTTAATTCAATATAAATTCCACAAGGCGCTTTGATGGGATTTGAGTCACGTTGCCAGAGGATTAGCCAGTCCTTGTTTTTATTCATTCATGTGTTGTGGGCTTTGCTGACTAGGCCAGCATTTATTGCCCATCCCTAGCTGCCCTTGAGAAGGTGGTGGTGAGCTGCCTTCTTGAACCGCTGCAGTCCATGTGGTGTGGGTACACCCACTGTGCTGTTAGGAAGGGAGTTCCAGGATTTTGATCCAGCGACAGTGAGAGAACAGCGATATATTTCCAAGTCAGGAAGGTGAGTGACTTGGAGGGGGATTTCCAGGTGCTGGTGTTCCCATCTATCTGCTGCCCTTGTCCTTCTAGATGGTAGCAGCTGTAGGTTTGGAAGGTGCTGTCAAAGGAGCTTTGGTGAGTTCATGCAGTACATCTTGTAGATTGTACACACTGCCGCCACTGTGTGTCGGTGTTAGAGGGAGCGAATGTTTGTGGATGGGGTGCCAATCAAGCGGGCTGCTTTGTCCTGGATGGTGTCAAGCTTCTTGAACGTTGTGGGAGCTGCACTCATCCAGGCAAGCGGATTATGAATCCAGTGATATTACCACCGTGCTCGGTCTCTGGCCTTTAATTGGCTGCAACTTTGAAAATTCCAGTGGGCGTGCCAAAAACACGCCACATGGGATCGGGACCCAGAGCCCACCCCACATGTCCTGCAGACAGGAAAGCGGAGTTGAGGTCACAGTCAGATCAGCCGCGACCCTATCGAATGATGGATCAGGTTCAAGGGGCCAAATGGCCTACTCCTGCTCCTAATTCGTACATTCACATGTAAGGTCTTTCACAGGAGCATAAGTAAAAGAAAAATGACAAGAAGCCACAAGAGGAGATATGACCAAAAGCTTGGTCAAAGAAGTAAGTTTTAAGGAGTATCTTAAGGGAGGGAAGCAAGGAAGAAAGGTGGAGGGGTTTGAGGAGGGAATCCCAGAGCTTAGGGCCTTGGCAGTTCAATGGCGGAGTGATTAAAATTGGGGTCGCTCAAGAGGCCGGGATTAGAGGAGCACAGATATCTCGGAGGGTTGCGCGGCTGGAGGGGGTTACAGAGGTAGGGAGGGACAAGGTCATGGAGGGATTTCAAAAAAAAGGGAAGAGAATTTTAAAATCAAGACATTATTTAACCAGGCGCCTGTGTAGGTCAGCAAGCACAGGGGTGATGGGTGAATGGCATGTGGGATGCAGGGTTTTAGATTACTTCTATTTGATGGAAGGTAGAATGTAGGATGTCGGTCAGGAGTGCATTAGATTAGTTGGGTCTGGAGGAAATGAAGGTATGAATGAAGGTTTCAGCAGCAGATGAGCTGAGGCAGGGATGGTGACAGGTGATGTTATTCTTTGCGTAAAGAAGTGTTTTCTAATTTCATTCCTGAAAGGTCTAGCTCTAGATTTTGCCTCTGTCTCCTGGATCTCAAATCCCCAACCAGTGGATATAGCTTCCCCCTATTTCTCCTAACTGCTCCCTTTAATATCTTGAAAACTTGGATCAAATTGCCCCTTAACTCTCTAAATTCCAGGGAATGCAACCCTAGTTTATGTAATCACTCCTCGCAATTTAACCCTTGTCGATTCTCAGTACATTCCGGTAAATCTGTGGGCGTATTTGCATGCTCTGCACACGCACAAGGTACAGACCCAGGTCGATACTGTTTCAGCTGCTGTGTAAGTAGTTGGCACCTGTGGAGCTGGACAGCAGCAGGTGTCAGGGGTCGGGGAGAGATCATTGGGGAAAGTATATCTTACCAGAAGGAAGGCACTTTAGTCCAAAGTGATAGGGCAAATAAAACGGCCACAAGTTCCTATGTTTTTGTCTGTCTTTCACAAAGTTCAATACAGGAGGATGGACATCATCGTGATTGGCACTCTGCTGTTTGTTTATCTGGTGAAGCATTAATGACTTTACCAGTTAATATGGCCTCCACATCAGGAGACACACAAGTAAACAGGAGCCCTCTTTCAATAAAGGCTGTTGTTGTTTGGTTCCTGTCGTAGACACCCCACTGCTTACCCAGGAGGTAACCATGCTCCCAGTATGAGGCTACTACTGCACTGCCGTGTTCCACCAACAGGCCCAATAGCTAATGCTTTTACCCCTTTAATCTAAAGAATTCTGTGATTCTTTACATTAATGGTGTGAAGATGTTCACCTGCATCAGGTTTACTCGAGTGTAAATGGTTCCATTCCTCAGGGAACTGATGACAGCATAGACCCTCAGAATCAGATCCGGTGCTTCTTATTCACTAAGCTACATGGGAGTTTTCAAATCACTCACCCCTCCCTATCTCTGTAAACTCCTCTAACCCCACAACCCTCAACAATCTCCACTCTCCGTGCGCAAGGCCTGATTTTAACGGCTCAACATCAGTGGGCACGGCTTCAGTTACCCGGGCCTTAAACTCTGGAATTCCCCTCCTGATGCTCTCCGTCTCCATACCTCTCTCTCCTCCCTGTAGACACCCCTTAAAACGTACTAATTTAACCAAGACTTTGGTCACCTCCGAATAACTCAAGATGTGGTCTGGTAACATTCCTGTGAAGCGCACTTGGGATGCTTTACTGCGTTAAAGACACTATCTAAATGCAAGCTATTGTTATTGAGCCTGCCCTGACCTTGGCTCAATGGCAGCTCTTCCATCTTAACCCAGTCGAGCAGGACATCCCGGTTCCACCTTCGGTGGTTGTGAGAGGCAATGAGGGAAACAGACAGCTTCTAGAAGCTGTGAACTTAGCTGTCCAGCTGAGAAAGGAGCTTCAGCATATAGCTAAAAATAAATAAAATCCCTCACACATTAACCAGGCCAAATGAAAGGACTGCTTAATTACAGCCGTGAAGGGGAAAGAGCCTTGAGGCTGGACCACAAAGATTAGATCTGACAACCAGACCCCCCACTGCAACCTCACTACAAAGATTCAGCGAAACCAGTTAATGCCGGTATTTATCTGAGTATTAATTTTGTGGTCACTTTTAATCCCTTGATAATAACTATATTACCAGAGTGAAAATAGCCATGTAGTGCTCCAGGCTCCAGGAAGATATTCCTTGAAGTTTCTTGAGGTTTGCTTTAATAAGTATCATTTTTAACTGTTTTGGTGAATGTTTGCGTTCCTAGTTCAACACTGATGTGCAAGGCTTTGCTCAGTACTAGCACTCTTACCTCAGATCCCCAAGGTCATAGGTTCAAGACTCCCCCCTGAGACTCTGACTACATAATCTAGGGTGATAATTAAGTGCAATATTAAGGTAGCTCTGCACTGTCAGAGGTGCCATTGTTTTGGGTTTGAAGTTGTTAAACTGAGACTCCATCTGCTTTTTTTAAATAGCCGTATAAGATCCCATGGCTCTATTTGAAAGAAGGACAGATAGGTTTATCCCTGTGGTCTGGGCTAATATTGATCTCCAAACCAACATCATTAAAAAATAACAGACTACCCGATCATTCACCTCACTTGTTATTTTAGGGATCTTGCCATGTGCAATTTGGTTGACGTTTTTCTCTACATTACAACAAGGCCGTGGGATCTTCCATATCCATCTTTGTGGACAGATGCGGGCTTCGGTTTTACGTCTCATCAAAAGACAGCACCGCTGACAGTGCATCACCCCCTGGGTACTACACTGGAGTGTCAGTCTGGAGCCACAATATGACTCCCGTCAATGCCAAAAGTGGTAGCTTCAATTACATGTGGTAAAAGTATCACCGGCTTTAAGATCACTTCTCACTGTGATTCACCATTTACTTAACTAGGATCAGAACAAACTTCACTGGTATCATTTCTGAAAATATTGCATCCTTTTAACAAAGTAAATCAACTTACCTTGAAAGGCTCTGCTGCACTTCTAGGTTTGACTGTCAAACGTAACCAACAGCAGCAACAACGTATTTATATACCCTCTTTTAGGTCATAAAACATCCCTAGGCACCTCGCAGGAGCGTTAACAAATAAATTGAAGCATTGAGCCAAGTAAGGAAATATCAGGGACAAGTGACCAAAAGCTTCGTCAGGTTTTAAGAAGCATTTTTTTAAGGAGAAGAGAGAGGTGGAGAGGCTTAGGGAGGGAAGTCCAGAGTTTAGGGGCCCAGGTATCTGAAAGCACAGTCACCAATGATGGAATAATAGAAATTGGGGATACTCACAAGAGGCCAGAATTGCAGGAGCACAGAGATCTCAGAGGGTTGTAGAGCTTGAGGAGGTTACAGAGGTAGGGAGGGACGAGCTTAGCCTATAGAGATTTTCAAGCAATGCCCAAGTAGTAGGTCCGCCAGTTACTAAACCACACTTAGAGTGAGACAGAGGTGCACTGTCCAGGATGCTTGCAGGTTTATCACAGTCATGATGGTAACAGCAGGAGTACAGGTGATCTTAATCCCCCTCTAGGTAAGCCTCACCATGATTCATCCAGGGCTCCTCCTCCTGATTGGAAGCCAGGGGCACCAGTTGGGAAGTGTGCGTGCATGGGTACCATGGTGAGTGCAGGATTAACCTCAGGTTCGGTCGTGATGCTTGCAGTGGTTGAATAGGTTAGCGGCTACTGCCTTAGCCAGAAGTGTCCAAATTTCTGTCCTTCGAGCTCTGAGAAGCCACATAAATCAATCAAATCAGACTCCCAGTAATTTACATATAGTTCAGGTGACTAGTACATCCAGATGTCAGACTTAACTCTTATTGGACATGTTGGAGGGAGACGGTGGCACAGTAGTAATATCACTGGGCTAGTAATCCCACAGGTTCAAATCCCACCACCACCACCACAGTAGCTGATGGAATCTAAATTGAATTATTAAAATTTGGAATTGAAAGTTAGTCTCTCAGCAATGGAGCCATGAAACAATTGCCATAAAAACCCCATCTGGTTGACGAATGTTGTTTAAGGGAAGGAAATCTGCCATTCTTACCCGGTCTGGCCTATGTGTGACTCCAGACCCACAGCGATGTGGCTGACTCTAACTGCCCTCTGAAATGACCCAGCCAAGCCACTCAGTTCAAGGGTGATTAGGGATCGGCAGCAAATGTCGGCCTTGCCAAATGATGCCTGCACCCATGAAAGAATTTTTTTTAAATTCCTGGGGTTTTCTTCACCTGACTTTCCACCTCTAACTATCTCACCCGATCCAACAACCTTTCCTCCCACCTGCCCAATGTTTTGATAACCCATAAACAAAAGTATTCAAGGAAAATGAAAAAAAAAGGCGTCTTTTTATGCCACAGTGACTTTTCTTCCAGATTATCTCGCAGCCCTCGGAGATTCACCTGTAAACCCTGGAGAGTCCAGGACTGTCCTGGAGGTTTGGCGTACCGTTTGGTGTTCTGAGCTAGGTGAAGCTATCCTTCCCTCCTAGGCCTAATAAATGCAAACAGACAAAACCAGTGAAGAAGGAACATGAAAGCAAATGGAGCCGAGGGCTGGCCTGTCAGGACCTGGCAGCGGGAGGGGGGAAGCGCAGATGTAAGGCCACACAGTTGGGGTCAAGGGTCATACATGAAGAATGACCAATTGGATGGTCGGCACCAACGGAATCCTACTCAGGGTAACTGGGTACCTGCGTGAAAGGGTGAGAAAACAATTATGTTCAAGTCAGTTGAAATATGAGAGATTGGGTGATGTCCAAGGAACATAGAAAATGCATTTTTTATGCAGTAACTAATCTCTGTTTAAGGTATTGGCGTCAGTAGCTTTTCAATAGACATTCTTTTATGAGCATGCCTCAGAATGCAATACTGTCCTATGTGTGTGTGTGTGTGGGGCATCTCATTACAGAAAAGCAATTTGTTCCTCCTCTGTGTGCTTTGGTACTTGTTGCCAAATTGGGCCACTAACTTATCATCCTGTGGCCACATAGTTACATTTAGTGCTGTTCTTTCTGTCAGTGCGAGTAGATGAATCCTCTCTTCACATACTCCTTCACCCTTGTGTGCTTGGTGGGCCCTTCCTGCATATGATGAGTCAGATGGTTCGAGAGGGTCTGAGGTGTTGTTACACTCAAGGTCTCCTCTCAGAGGCCAGCGCTAGGTCTTTGGACAGTTCCTTGCCTTCTGGAACCAGGCAGTGTCGCCTCCCCCGAGTGTTCAGTTGGCGGCTCCTTCAGGAGGGTGGTCGGCTGTTGTGTCTTTACCCAGATCCTCCACCGTGGAATGACAGAATCTGAAGCAAAAAGGAGAGGCGTTGGCTCTTATGTCAGAAACCACCCGCCTATAAGATCACCTGAATTCATTCCGACACCTTACCAATCGGCACAAAAACCAACAAGATTAAATAAAACATGAAGAGCTACCCAGAGAAGTAAAGCTAAAGATTGTTCTATAGTATTTAGATAGCGCCTTTAATGTAGTAAAATGTCACAAACCAGGACTTCACAACAGCCAAATTATCAGACACAATTTACTGAGCTACATAAGGAGATATTAGATAAAAACAAAAAAACTGCGGATGCTGGAAATCCAAAACAAAAACAGAATTACCTGGAAAAACTCAGCAGGTCTGGCAGCATCGGCGGAGAAGAAAAGAGTTGACGTTTCGAGTCCTCATGACCCTTCGACAGAACTTGCGTTCGAGTCCAAGAAAGAGTTGAAATATAAGCTGGTTTAAGGTGTGTGTGTGGGGGGCGGAGAGATAGAGAGACAAAGAGGTGGAGGGGGGGCGGTGTGGTTGTAGGGACAAACAAGCAGTGATAGAAGCAGATCATCAAAAGACGTCAACGACAATAGTACAATAGAACACATAGGTGTTAAAATTAAAGTTGGTGATATTATCTAAACGAATGTGCTAATTAAGAATGGATGGTAGGGCACTCAAGGTATAGCTCTAGTGGGTTTTTTTTTATATAATGGAAATAGGTGGGAAAAGGAAAATCTTTATAACTTATTGGAAAAAAAAGGGAAGGGGGAAACAGAAAGGGGGTGGGGATGGGGGAGGGAGCTTACGACCTAAAGTTGTTGAATTCAATATTCAGTCCGGAAGGCTGTAAAGTCCCTAGTCGGAAGATGAGGTGTTGTTCCTCCAGTTTGCGTTGGGCTTCACTGGAACAATGCAGCAAGCCAAGGACAGACATGTGGGCAAGAGAGCAGGGTGGAGTGTTGAAATGGCAAGCGACAGGGAGGTTTGGGTCATTCTTGCGGACAGACCGCAGGTGTTCTGCAAAGCGGTCGCCCAGTTTACGTTTGGTCTCTCCAATGTAGAGGAGACCACATTGGGAGCAACGAATGCAGTAGACTAAGTTGGGGGAAATGCAAGTGAAATGCTGCTTCACTTGAAAGGAGTGTTTGGGTCCTTGGACGGTGAGGAGAGAGGAAGTGAAGGGGCAGGTGTTGCATCTTTTGCGTGGGCATGGGGTGGTGCCATAGGAGGGGGTTGAGGAGTAGGGGGTGATGGAGGAGTGGACCAGGGTGTCCCGGAGGGAGCGATCCCTACGGAATGCCGATAAGGGGGGTGAAGGGAAGATGTGTTTGGTGGTGGCATCATGCTGGAGTTGGCGGAAATGGCGGAGGATGATCCTTTGAATGCGGAGGCTGGTGGGGTGATAAGTGAGGACAAGGGGGACCCTATCATGTTTCTGGGAGGGAGGAGAAGGCGTGAGGGCGGATGCGCGGGAGATGGGCCGGACACGGTTGAGGGCCCTGTCAACGACCGTGGGTGGAAAACCTCGGTTAAGGAAGAAGGAGGACATGTCAGAGGAACTGTTTTTGAATGTAGCCTCATCGGAACAGATGCGACGGAGGCGAAGGAACTGAGAAAATGGGATGGAGTCCTTACAGGAAGCGGGGTGTGAGGAGCTGTAGTCGAGATAGCTGTGGGAGTCGGTGGGTTTGTAATGGATATTGGTGGACAGTCTATCACCAGAGATTGAGACAGAGAGGTCAAGGAAGGGAAGGGAAGTGTCAGAGATGGACCACGTGAAAATGATGGAGGGGTGGAGATTGGAAGCAAAATTAATAAATTTTTCCAAGTCCTGACGAGAGCATGAAGCGGCACCGAAGTAATCATCGATGTACCGGAGAAAGAGTTGTGGAAGGGGGCCGGAGTAGGACTGCAACAAGGAATGTTCCACATACCCCATAAGAGACAGGCATAGCTGGGGCCCATGCGAGTACCCATAGCCACACCTTTTATTTGGAGGAAGTGAGAGGAGTTGAAGGAGAAATTGTTCAGCGTGAGAACAAGTTCAGCCAGACGGAGGAGAGTAGTGGTGGATGGGGATTGTTCGGGCCTCTGTTCGAGGAAGAAGCTAAGGGCCCTCAGACCATCCTGGTGGGGGATGGAGGTGTAGAGGGATTGGACGTCCATGGTGAAGAGGAAGCGGTTGGGGCCAGGGAACTGGAAATTGTTGATGTGACGTAAGGTGTCAGAGGAATCACGGATGTAGGTGGGAAGGGACTGGACAAGGGGAGAGAGAAGGGAGTCAAGATAACGAGAAATGAGTTCTGTGGGGCAGGAACAAGCTGAGACGATCGGTCTACCGGGGCAGTTCTGTTTGTGGATTTTGGGTAGGAGATAGAAGCGGACCGTCCGAGGTTGGGAGACTATCAGGTTGGAAGCTGTGGGAGGGAGATCCCCAGAGGAGATGAGGTCAGTGACAGTCCTGGAAACAATGGCTTGATGTTCAGTGGTGGGGTCATGGTCCAGGGAGAGGTAGGAGGAAGTGTCTGCGAGTTGACGCTCAGCCTCCGCGAGGTAGAGGTCAGTGCGCCAGACAACAACAGCACCACCCTTGTCAGCGGGTTTGATGACAATGTCAGGGTTGGACCTGAGAGAATGGAGTGCAGTAAGTTCAGAGAGAGACAGGTTAGAATGGGTGAGAGGAGCAGAGAAATTGAGACGACTAATGTCGCGCCGACAGTTCTCAATGAAAAGATCAAGAGAAGGTAAGAATC